>NC_083761.1:70460819-70535819 GCF_963514075.1 Conger conger | reverse complement strand
AGTTCACGCACTGTGTCCTGCCTGATTAAAGCAGGTCTTGATGGATGCACTAAACGGGATACTGTATGTCACAATGCGAAGGGTTCAATGAGGACACAGCTTAGCGCTGCGCCTGGTGCCTTTCTGAAGTGCAGTATTTAACAGTGCCAGGTGTCTGCAGCAGGCCGCTGTTGGCACAGCCTCGCTCTGTGTACTGTATGTTCAGTGTGCAAGCACAGATGGTGCGCTCCGTGTGTGTACTATGGTGCTGGCACACTGTCAGTGTGTGCATGAGCAAATCCTCATTGTGGACTAGTTCCATTGGTACAGGCTCTCACTCTCTCTCTCTCTCTCTCTCTGCCTCTCTCTATTACTCTCTATCTACCTTGCTCTCTCTCTTTCTCTCTCACTCCATCTCTCTTTCTCTCTCACTCTCTCCCTCTCTCTCTCCCCCTCTCTCTTACTCTCTCTCTCTGTCTCTGTCTCCCTCTCTCTCTCACTCACTCTCTCTCTCACTCTCTCTCTCCCTCTCTCCCACTCTCTCTCTCACTCTCTCTCTCCCCCTCTCTCTCACTCTCTCTCCCTCTCTCCCACTCTCTCTCTCACTCTCTCTCTCTCTCCCTCTCTCCCACTCTCTCTCACTCACTCTCTCTCTCACTTTCTCTCTCACTCTCTCTTTCCCCCTCTCTCTCTCTCTCCCTCCCCCTCTCTCCCACTCTCTCTCTCTCTCCCTCTCTCCCACTCTCTCTCTCCCCCCCCCCCCCTCTCTCTCTCTCTCTATCTCTACATGTACACATGCAGTGGTGCAGCAGTAGCAGTGTGCTGGAGTCCCAGCTGGTATCAGACACCCTGCCCTGGGTTCCGCTCCTCAAAGAGCTCGTCCAACAGGCTGAGCAAGGGGAAGAGGGAACACAGGTAGTAATGAGAAACATTCTGAAGTCAATGATGTTAAGATCTTGTTGCACAGAGCTTAGTAGGACACAGTTTTGGTTTAGCTCTGCTCTAACTGTGTCCCACTCTATCTGGAGTTCCTGACTACCTCCATGCCTGACCACAGGAGCAGGCACAGGAACGCACTGAGCAGAGTGCATTGTGGGAGCAGGAGCTGCTGTACTGCACACCGAACACGTTGGACCTGACACTGGAGAGTGCTGGAGACCCCTCACACCTTAGTGCCCGGCTCTCTCAGGTAGCCATACGCACCCTCTATGTGACAACACATATATATGCTATTTACAATGACATAGCATTGAGCATAAGATATGTTAAATGATGAGTTGATGTCCTGTCTTCCACAAATCAGTAATAAAACGCTATGTGTATGTGCCTGTGTTTGTGTGTGAGTGTATTTTTTTGTGCATGCACGCGTGTGTTTTATGTGTGTGTATTTCAGTACCTGGTGGACTGTGCAGTGGATCAGTGCTGGGAGCGGTGTCTGTGGAAGGTGCTCTCTCTCTCTCCCCTGCCTGTTAACCCTTTCCCCTCCCTGGCCCAGGAGTTCAGGCTCGAAGCGCTCAGGTCAGGCTCTGTAAATCCCACACACACGCTGTCTTCAATGTAACTTTATAACAGCCATTACAGAGAACAGAATAACTTCACAGTTTTTGTGTATGAGTTTATGTTTCCCACAGAGGTGTGCGGAATATCCGGATAGAAGTGTAGGGAGTGTGTGATAGTGTTTCATAGAGGTGAAGGGAGTGTGTGATAGAGGTGTGGGGAGTGTGTGATAGAGGTGTAGGGAGTGTGTGATAGAGGTGTGGGGAGTCTGTGATAGAGGTGTGGGGAGTGTGTGATAGAGGTGTAGGGAGTGTGTGATAGAGGTGCAGGGAGTGTGTGATAGAGGTGTAGGGAGTGTGTGATAGAGGTGTGGGGAGTGTGTGAAAGAGGTGCAGGGAGTGTGTGATAGAGGTGTGGGGAGTGTGTGATAGAGGTGTGGGGAGTGTGTGATAGAGGTGTAGGGAGTGTGTGATAGAGGTGCAGGGAGTGTGTGATAGAGGTGTGGGGAGTGTGTGATAGAGGTGCGGGGAGTGTGTAATAGAGGTGTAGGGAGTGTGTGATAGAGGTGTAGGGGGTGTGTGATAGAGGTGTGGGGAGTGTGTGATAGAGGTGTGGGGAGTGTGTGATAGAGGTGTAGGGAGTGTGTGATAGAGGTGTAGGGAGTGTGTGATAGAGGTGCAGGGAGTGTGTGATAAAGGTGTAGGGAGTGTGTGATAGAGGTGTGGGGAGTGTGTGATAGAGGAGTAGGGAGTGTGTGATAGAGGTGTAGGGAGTGTGTGATAGAGGTGTAGGGGGTGTGAGGAGTGTGCGGATGGTGGGTCTGGGGTATGCTGCTGTATGTGTAGATGAGCTCTATGGCTGGTTCCTCTCAGGATGTCTCTCTGGCGGCAGAGTGATGCTGAGGTGCAGAAACAGATGAGGCCCCTAGAGACCCCCCAGCCCTGTCCTGCAGGGCCCCCCCTGCACTGTGGCCCCGGGGAAGAGGGGTACGGCCTCCCCAGTGCTCTCAGGGCCTCGCACCCTCACCGGCTCAGAGACTGTCTGAGTCGAGCTCAGAGTCTGGAGTGTGAGCCCCAGTACACGGGCAGGTTCAAGGTAAAGCACAACAGGGCAAGTGCCCTGATCCACACATGCACATGGCTTTGATCACAGATGCTGTGAAATATGTATAATACTCTTATTTACACAGCATATTAATCTGAAACAACTGTGAAGCCATTTGTCCAAGATATTATGGTCCCCTGAAATGGGGTGACTATGTATAAAAAGTGCTGTAATTTCTATGCTGGACTCAAGTGTTTAACAAATGCAGAAATGCACTTTAAACACATCCAAATTGTTTGTTCTAAAATTGTGGAGTACAAAGGCAAATAAAAAGAATATATGTCCCAAGACTTATGGAGCTCATTGTACACTGAGGGCTGTAAAGGCTTGTGCAATGTTTATGTCTATTCCAGTGAAGAAGCTGAAGTGTGGTTAATTCAGTATGTCATAACAGCACTAAATGCAATATACCACGGTAGCCATTAAACGGGCAAAGGACACACTGACAAATTGCAAACAATGCATTTCAATACAGGCATAGTCCTTACCAGGGTAACTTTGGTTGTGACTAAACTGAAGACATAAAACAATATGGAGCACTCAGGGCATTCCATGAAGTGTACTTAATCAAGGAAGACTGGCTGATATTGTCCTGAAGGCGCTGTGTTGAGGAGCAGTCTGCCGTCTGCAATTCTGTCAGGTAGAGCGGAGCACAGCAGTCCTGTCTCCCAGGGCATGGCTGGGGACGCTGTCGCCCTTCCTCTGCGGACTGCAGGTGATTGAGTTCTGCTACATAACAGCGCCCCCTGGCTGCCTGGATGAGGTGCTACAAGTGTATGCCAAACTGGGTAAGCAGGAGCATCTACCCTGTGTTTCAACGTTATGTTATGGTTGCACAATTTATAGCCTTGCTTTACCACGGGGACACAAAGCCATTAAGATAGAAAAATATGGTTTTATATTTGAGGGAAGCAGTTCTGTAAGCAGTCATGCCTCCTACTCACTAACTCATGCTATCAATGGCTCACTCAGTGAGTTACTGGGTCCCTCAGCTATAAACAGCAATAAAAAGCAGCGATGACATTTAGCTACAGGAAATGGCAAAGTCAAACAGTTTGTGTTTAAAGTCAAACATATTCTGTTTCGCTCTTATTCCACTGCTCATACTCTTCCGTTTCCTGTCCAGTGCTGGCCGGGTTGTCTGAGCTGTGTGGGAGGGACGGGCTGATTGTGGGCGCGGTTCACCTGGGCCCAGGGGGGTTGTGGGATATGCAGCAGCTGACCGCTTTCCCCACCCATTTCCTGGAGTGCTTCTCAGACGCGCTGCGCCACAGACACCCTGTGCACCTGCGGGTAACGGCTCCTAACCCCCAAACCTGCTGCCCCTCTGTAAACACACTGTTACAGTATGCACATTACAATCGCATATGAAGTTATTTACAGGCTCACAACCTGTTTTTCAACATATTATCCATTTATAGAGCTGGGTATATTAAAGCTGTGTGCCTTACTCAGGGGAAACTATAGCACAACCTCTGAGTTTGAGCCCAGGTGCTGAGCCCATTGTGCCAGCCTGCTGCCCGCTGTCACTCGTCACACGCTAAATTTCCCTGTGCACAAGCTGATCTGTTTCCCTCGGGAACGGAGTGATCAGCTGGGAGGACGGTCTCACTCTCCGTGTGTACACGCCCGCAGGTGTTCCAGGCTCCTCGCGGGAGCGCGGAATGGCGTTTCATCCCTCTGCAGAAGCTCTTTGTCCTGTACTGTCTACGCGAGGACGGATCCTCGTGGCTGTGCCTTCCACAACACAACCTACTGTCCCTCCACCAGGCTGTCTTCCCATCTCTGGACCAGGCCACCTTCCACTTCAACACTGTCGGTGTGTGCCCTCGCTGTTTAAGCTGACAGGGCACTGCTGCTGCGGCTGATTTGTCAGCTTTACTGCTCCACTACCAAAAGGAACCCTGTGATTCCATAGAAGAACCCTCTCTAGTTCAAAGGTTCTTTGTTTGGGAGCTTTCACACTTCACACCTATGATTGAGGTTTCCATTGAGAACTAAAAAGGGTCCCCCTATAGAGCCAGAGAACCTTTTTTTTGCTGAGAGTGTAGGTTATGGTGGGTAGTGCAAGAATAAATGTGCTAGGTTCTTCTGCCACTGTCTCTGTCCAAATGTATCTCTGCAGCCCTGCTTGCTCCTGGAGAGAGTTTCATGGTTGTACCTTTCAGTATCTGTATGAGCCCATCTGGAAGTCCTATTCCCTATTCTCTGTGACTGTCAGCATGATGGAGGACATGTAAATGTTGGTATTGGACAGAATGCTAAACAACAAGGTACAGGGAGAATTCTGTCTTAGAATCAGGGATACCCCTCAGCGTGTTCTTATCAGTGTGTTCTATCCCTGGTGTGATCCACCAGAAAAACAACAATGAAAGACAATTTAAAAAGAAATGCAACATTATCTCTGTATTACTTTGCCCTTTCTGAATTATGTTTTTGCCTGCGGTTTTTTTTGTTGAATATTGAAAGAAACATTTCCCTTGTATTACATTATAATGCAGCCTGGTTCATTGAGCCTCCTACGTATGATTACATATCATTTACTTAACAGTCAAAACATAAATGTCAGGGTATTGTGAAAAGCCCTGTAAATCACAAAGCACTACACAAAGCAGTAACACAAAGCGCAGGGTACATCCACAAGGTGTCAGCATATTCATAGCTTTCTGGGGAGCGTTTAAAATTGGGCTAAATGTAGTCTGTTGGCAAGGGTGTGGCTTGGCAGACAGTGGATTAACTGCCATTTTGCGCAGGGCGGGAATCGTTCATTAGTGGCAGTGTACAGGAGGTGATGTCACAGCTGGACTCTGAGATCACTGAGGCTTTTCTGAAGACGGACTTTCTGCATGGCTACCGGTAAGCAGCAGCAGTGCAGGAACTGTCCAACGTAACACAAACCAGGGGTGATCAGAAGCTCAACCATCACATCTTTACTACTTTCAGTCATCTAATTTTGGTTTTAAATTATTTGACTTTTAAAACAAATAAAATGGAATATTAATACAAAATATGATCTTTCACTTCAGCGTTCATAATTCAGTGTTAAAATGCGCAGTTATATTAAATTTTGTTCTCTGACTATCCCCTGCCCCTATCACTGTCTACAATGCTGCCACTCCAAACTGTTCATGACTTTGTCATTTCTGAAAGAGTTTGCCCTGGTTTGTGAGAGAATTTGCACTGGTTTGTGAGAGAATTTGCACTGGTTTATGAGAGTTTGCCCTGGTTTGTGAGAGAATTTGCACTGGTTTGTGAGAGAATTTGCACTGGTTTATGAGAGTTTGCCCTGGTTTGTGAGAGAATTTGCACTGGTTTGTGAGAGTTTGCCCAGGTTTGTGAGAGTTTGCCCTGGTTTGTGAGAGTTTGCCCTGGTTTGAGAGAGTTTGCCCTGGTTTGTGAGAGTTTGCCCTGGTTTGAGAGCGGGCTGCATTGTGCCCCTGTGCCCCCTGCCCAGGCTGGTGGCCATGCGGGGTCTGCTGAGCGGAGAGGAGGCCTGTCTGCCGGACTGCTGGAGGGGGTGTCACAGCCTCTGCTCCCAGACGGAGTTTCTCTGTGCTGTGGCAGAGTGTCTGCAGGTCTGGAGCCGACTCTTAATCACACGCTGTACGCCTGCAGACTGACTGGCTTAGTGCTGTTTGATTCTCAGCGTCAAGTGGACTTCAGCTGAAATGAAGTGATTGGTGCTTTATGTATTCACGCTGATCCAGGGCCTTCTTGAGCTGTGTGGGGAAGATGAGAGGGCAGAACCGAGGCAGACTGCAACAGAGCACCAGACTGCCATCGGTAAAGATGTTATTAATATTTGCTGAGAGGGAAAGTAGTTACTTTGTAATATTTCTTCGTAAAATCTTTGTAAAAGAGATTTTCTGCAACCTTTTTAAATCAGATTTTTAACTCACTTTACTCTGAGGTTGAAAAATGATCAGCTCACTTTTTGAAAGTATGTTATACAGGTACGTGTAATGCACTCATCATAACCTGAGACATTAAATATTTGAGCAAATTATTTATATTTGTGATTGTATTTCACTAACTGTTGCAGTCTGGGTTGATACAGTTCTTATTTCACTGGACTATCCTCTGTCTATCTCCAGAGCACATGTTTGAGGGCTTCTCCTGGATGTTGAGGCGAACACTGGAGCACCCTGAGGCTCTTGCGCCCCCTGGCTTGTGGGAGGTGGTACTGCAGGGGCAGGGGGCTGTGGCTGGGGGCAGCAGGGCAGTGTGGCTGAGGGGAACAGCTGGGGTGTGCCGGGCCATTTCGGAGACTCTGTCCCAGGACCTGCTCTCTCTCTGCCCCACGGTACAGGCCCTGCTGGAAAGACTGGACTCTATGAAAGAGAGAGAGGAGGCTAGGGCACACATCTGCTGCACAGAAACTTTACCCCCAAACTCTCAACCCCTCCGTCATCGCAGCCCCGAACACTCTGAGCAGAGCCCCAGTCAGAGTATACCCCTCACTGGGGCTCAGGCCCTGGCACTCTTCTGATGTCATCATCCCGCGCACTGGGAGCCAGTGCCTGGCCCACCAGCTGCCGGCTCCTACAGAAGCTGCCGGAACCCTCAGCAGAACGGGGATGAGCAGTCTATGAGCGTCTGTCAGTTGCAATCTATTCTGGTTTCAGGCAGAGAAGATGCCTGATGGCATCACAATGACACACGTTGTGTTAAACCGAAAGCGCTAGTCGAGTTACGAGAGATGATTCATGACTGCTTCTGGGTATGTAATGCATTGTCGCAATACAAACCCAAAAATGAATGAGGAAGTAAAAGCAAGAAATGTGATCAAACTGGCCTGAACTTGGATAGTTTGAGTATCTCAGCAACTGCTGATCTCCTGTGATTTTCACGCACAACAGTCTCTAGAGTTTGCAGAGAATGGTACGAAAAGCAAACAATATCCAGGGAGCAGCAGTTCTGTGGGCAGAAATGCATTGTTAATGCCTCAAACCTCTAAGTGGATATGCTACAGCAGCAGAAGACCAATAAGTCTACTAAATACTGAATAAAGGGCTCACTGAGCATATATAATGCACAACACATGTAACGTTGAATATTTATTGTAAATACTGAGATCAGTTTAATTTCCACTTAAAATCTGTTCACTTAAAAGGCTGTTCAAGTCCCTAAAGAATGCAGCATGTATATTATTTTCTTATCTTATCCGTGCTACCCCTGCAGATGTAAATGCAGAGAGATATTTTGATAATTCTCAGAAAAATAGGCTCTTTATGTCCCCAGATTATTATTTCAACATTTCAGGGAGAAAAAAAACTGAATTGCACAAGTCTAGCCATTATAATAATGCCAAGACTTATTGATATATTATTCTTTTTGTGTATAATACTGTCAGTATAATCAGTTGAATATAAAAGTTTCAAATTTAAGTTCAATCAATGTCTATCTTGAACAAAATATGAAAAAGAAAAAAGTACACACAGCATGATTTGGATCTGTAATGGTGGTCATGATGTGGCAGTGCTGAAGAATTTCCAGTCACAATTGCAGAACGCATCGAGTTGTACTCCATGTTGTCTGTGGTGGGGTTGAGCTCAAATAGCATTGGTGTGAGACAGAAATGTGTAAAAAATTAAAATCTAATGTTTGCCTGAGATGGGAAAAAGGTTTGTAAGTTGAATATGCCCTTACCTAATTATATCAGTATGAATAAAGTAATTCCCATTTCTTTAATTCTTCTGGAACATCTGCTTAGAAATCCTCTGTGGTTTTGTTGGTTATGTGTCCTGTTTAGGTGACCTCACATCCTTTCTTACAGACAAAGAGAGGTTCACAGCATGATCAAATGCGTATGTAGAAGGAAGGAGTTCCTGTTTCGCTAGGAGAGCATATTGCATGGCTGCTAGTTCCACAAACCATATCTGCATTCACACAGACCACACACACCCTTGCCACTGTTCGCCTGAACGGATGGGCTGTGCCTTAAACTGAATGTTACCTGCCCTGGACCTTGTGGAATGGCAGTTTGTCCACATCACTGCTCAATTAAGGACTTTCTTCTCCTGGTCAGCTGTGTGCTGTCAGGTAAGTTTTTCTTTTCTTGACACTGACTAAGCAGTACTGAATGCATGTGTTTTAACTGTGACTGTACTGGGTTTACTCTCATGTGTAGTCTTAAGTAGTTTTGTAGTTTTAAGAAGAGTAGACATACAAGGCAAGGCAAACAGAAGTTGAAATGGTGCAGGTTTGTGCAGAAACCTTGCACACTGGTAACATTGAAAGAACAAAATGGATATTGCTTTAAGAAAACAAGGTCTCTCTCACTTTCACTTTAAGGTGAACCAAGATTTTTGGAAAGGTGTTCTAGTGAAAAAGAACAGTGGATAATGGTCTCTTTCTGTTTACCAGGTTCAGTCTGTTTATCAGACCCCCCCCTGCCCAACCCCCCAGCCCCCTCTCTGACCCAGCGGACACCCCGGGCGGGGGACACATTACACCTGGTCTGCCGGGCCCCGGATGGCTACGCAGGGCTCCTGTTCCGTCTCAACAGAGTGACAGTGCAGGTGGACCAGGTGCGGTTTCAGGAGGAGAGGCAGGAGGCTGGCTTCAGTCTGCAAGGCGAGGCTGGGGCCGGTCAGGATTACTACTGCTGCATGTACGAGGACCGGCACGGGAAGTACAGCGCCTTCAGCCCCTACATGCGCCCCAGCGGTGAGTCTGAGCGTCCAACTGGTGCTGTGTTAAACACCAAGGGTCACCATGGTGACAAACTGACAGTTTGTCACCATGACAGTTTGTCACCGTGGTGACCCTTGGTGTTTAACACAGTGGTGTTTGGACCTGCTACAGTTCTTCAGTGTTGTGTTATTCAGAGGCTTATTTACTGGGCTTGTGCTTTGACTGTATTAGTACAACAGGAGGAGCTGACCGCAGCCCAGCATGTAATGGAGGTCTGAAAATGAGGGAAAAACGAGGGAGAAACTGAAGCGTTGCTTTCTTGTTAGAAATATTTCAATTTCACATATTTAGACTTATACTCTTTACATAAATGAGCTCAAAATGACCTGAATTTATAGCGGAATCTCTAAGAATTGTATCACCCCATTCCATGAATTCAATGCTCAACAAAAGTCTGTTGAGTTTATCTTCGTAATTGACTTAGAGAGTCCAAAAAAAATATCTGGTGGATTTCTCTGTCCATTCTGGTCATTCAGGGTAAACATTAGCTCTTTTTTCAACAAAGCAATTTTTGTTTATGAAGTAATTAGTGAACAGAAATGGGATGCTATCAGTCTCAAGCCTATCCCTGGGCATTGGAACATGACTAGATTGAAGAGGACAGACCAAATGGTAGCATTCTTCATCCAAAATACCTCCTCAGTGGTCAGCAGAGGGAGATTGCTCTGTAATGGCTTTTAGCTGAAAATGCTGTGTTTTTTTATGAGTTGCTGGGATGGGCCATATTGCAAATAACAATCCAACATCTGCAGCGAAATCATCCTGCCATACTAATAGAATTAATTGAAGAACATGAAGATGATATGGCATTTCTTTACAACACCGCAGCTAATTAAGCAGGAAAAGACAGATTTGTATCTTCAAGATTGGACCAGCACATTGCCTTATAAATGGCCCACCAAGCTGCTCCAAAGCAGCTCTCCAACTGCCATAAAATGTCATAAGACTCGAAGCATCGTTTCACCGGCTGTCCATAAAATCTCAATCCAAGTGCTATCTTCAGCTATAAAACAGTTTTATGGGTTTGCACCATAATCACTGAAGGATCTCGTAATAGCCCATGCTATAACTCTGTTTTTAGCAATGAAGCCACTAAAACCAGGGAATTATTAGCTGCAACTTTTACATTTGTCAACGGCTGTCTTATATTAAAGCCCAAATCTCCAGCAGTTGTCATTAGCCTCTCTTATTGTTGTTTTAACTGATTGTCCTTGTTACTTGTAGAAGAGCCCTGGGGGACAACTGAACACAGTTGTTCTTCAGCAAACATCGCAATTAGGTTTCATAACTGTGTCATCTGTAAATAAGGGATGGCAAAGGTTTAAAAAATCTCCTGTTCATGTGCAATGCCCTTTTGGATCCTCTCCGATACACAGTTGCACAAAATACATGCCGTCATTGTCCCAAATATATCTAAATTGCAGTTAGAAACTACCAACTACCTTTCAGAGTAACTGCTATATTATTTTGACATAGCACTTACACTTATAGTTACATTTTTGTTATATTTCATGTTCAGAAATGGGTGTAAAATCTGTGTAACAGGAAGGCACAGAAAGTGAAGATTGATCTAAACTGCGGCATTGTTGTGACACTCCCTTCCGCTTTGAGTAACAGACCACTACAGACTCTCGTTACTGATTCTTTCTCTCATTCGATTTTCCTCCGCACACTGATGGGTGTGTCTATAGCACTGCTAGTATCTGTTCAACTGCCTCTGTGAATGCATGCACATACATACACATGCACACACGCAGGCACAAACACGCACATACGCACGCCCAAACACACACACATGCACGCGCACACACGCATGCACTCACACATGCACACGCAAACATACACACACACACGCGCACACACAGGCACACACAGAATCACATTATCTGTGTGCATGCATCGACAGAGAGCTGGTTGAGGTGGTGGCGGAAAGGTGTGACGGTTAAAGAGAAAGCCAATGTGACAAAGCCGAAGCAAGTCTAAACCACAATGCCCACAGCCCTCATAAAGAGAGCCGCAGGCTCTTCTTCAATCATACAGCCACAATCAGCCCTAGGCAGGTCTGTGTTGTGCTGATGCATGCATTTTTTACTGATGCATGCATTTTCTTTTTGATTTCAGCTTTTGTATGAAACAAAAGAAAAAAAAAGTTTTGAAACATGCAAACGTAGGATATTTCAACTGCTTCTAATCCATAAAATACAGTAGAAGTATTTGGACAGCGGTACAATTTCTGTTCTTTTGGCTACAGCGTGTAAATGAAGCAATGAATATTAGGTTAATGTGCAGACCGTGGCCTTTAATTTGAGGGTATCTCCATCGATACGGGGTGATGTAGGAATGTCCCCATCTTCCTCCCCAGATCCAGTCTCCCCTCCCCCGCAGCCCTTCCTGACGGTGGAGCCCCGCAGCGGGAGGGTCTCCCAGGGCCAGAGCCTAGCCTTCCGCTGCACCCCCCCACCCTCCCACAGCCCGGACCCCCAGGCCTTCTTCCTGTTCAGGGCGGGGGTGCAGAGCGAGGGGTCCCTGGCCCCTCCCGTGGCCCTGGTCTCGCAGCACACTGGCAGCACAGGTTCTGAGGGGTCCTTCCTCATTGGCCCTGTGAGGGGAGGGGAGGGGGGCTCCTACACCTGCGTGTACCAGGTGGTCCTGCCCGGAGCCCGCCACATGAACTCCACTGCCAGCCGGCCTGTGCACATCTCCGTCTCAGGTGAGGGCAGAGAGAGAGAGAGAGGGAGGGAGGGAGGGAGGGAGAGAGATGGAGAGAAAGAGAGAGGACAGGTGGAGGGAATTTTTGTTTGAAACTCATGGAAAGAGAGCAGAATGTAATAAAAACAAAAGCCACACAAAAACAAAATGAGGAAAAGAGAGACAGGTAGAGCGAAGGAGTGAAAGAAAGATAAAAAGAAGGAGAAGGGGGGAGATATAAAGACAAACGGAAGGGGAGAGAGATACAGAGCAAGAGATGAGAGAAACAATAAACTGCAGAGAGTAAGAACTACATGCTGGTGTCCTGTGAGTTTTAGGGTGTATCAGGCATTGTACGTCGTGGGCTGTGCTGGTCATATTGATCACAGAGCATTCCAGCCTGGGAGGTACTCTGTGAGTAAGAGATGGCACAGCGACAAGGCCTCTTTCTCTAACTGAGAAAGAGAGAGAAGAGTACTCACTCCACTAATCTCTCAAAGGGCCAGGATTTTTAGGATTATTTAATGGATCACCATCTTTATGCCGCCAGTGAAAGGCTTTTTACACCTGCAGTGATTCTTATGTGATTAGACCAGGGGTGCTCGAACTCGCTCCCGAGAACCCAGTGTTTATGTTTGTTTTTCTCAAAGCCAATTTCTTGATAAATAACTATGTAGAAACTGTTTCAATTCTGCCATAATTGTGTGGTTAAACTTTTTTTGACACAATGCAGGCTTGGCTTGTTGCCATTTGCTGTCAGTAAATGAATATAAACTCTGTTCATTTTACACGAATGGATTCAGGTTTTCATACTCTCGGCAAATGGACCCCAACTGATTTGACCTGTCAGTTTGCAATTGAATAAATCTGTCAATTACAATTATTTTCCATATAGCACATACAGCTATTTATTAGCCAGTTAATTCTGGCTTACTGGAATGTGGCCAGAAATAGTGTAAATAATGTAAACCATCCATCAACAGGTGATACAAGGGACCGAATTAAGAATTAGCAGTTAATTACAAAACATCGATTGCTATTATGACTGGAACAAAAACGAGCATACCCACTTGATATCTGACTTAATCGAATGGCATGAATGTGATTTTCAGTGACAATAATGCAGAAGGCTTGAGGGGTCTCCTGGGGGATGATGTAATGTGACCGGGTGAGGACCCACGCTGTCTGTGGTGACTCTGTGCTGTGTGCTCGGTCCTCTCAGAGCTGTTGCCACGGCCCACGCTGTCTGTGGTGGCCCCGGACCCTGGAGAGGAGGGGGTAACCCTGGAGTGTACGGGGCCACAGGCGTACCCCGGGGCCCAGTTCACGCTGTTCCGTGTGGGCTCCTCGCTCTCTGTGAGCTCCCTCAGAGCGAGCCCCGCACGTCACACGGTGTACTTCACCCTGCCCCTCCCCCCACCATACCCAGAACAGTACCAGTGCCAGTACAGCATGTTCCTGGTCCAGGCCTGGAGAGAGTCTGAGCACAGCCTCCCCCTCACTGTGCCCAGCCAAACAGGTGTGTGTGTGTGTGTGTGTGTGTGTGTGTGAGACATAATGTGTGTGTGCGTGTGTGTGTGTGTGTGTGTGTGTGTGAGAGAGAGATAATGTGTGTGTGTGTATGTGTTTGTGAGAGATAATGTGTATGTGTGTGTGAGAGAGAGAGAGAGAGAGAGAGATAATGTGTGTGTGTGTGTGTTTGAGAGAAAGAGAGAGTGTGAGAGACAGAGCGTGCTTGCGTGTGTGTGTGAGAGAAAGAGAGAGCGTGAGAGACAGAGCGTGCTTGTGTGTGTGTGTGTGTATTGTGAGGTGCATTATTGCTGTAGTTGAACCCATCTTGTCTTCTCATCTGTATTCTCATTCAGGAAAAGACCTCATCACTCCCCCCCCTTCACCGCCCCCTTCCTCAGGTAAAGAGTCAAAATGTCCGCATCCTCGCCACTGCCCTGCTCAAAGCAGCACACACGTCCTAATGCCGCTGCAGAGGCGGAAAGGAAACTGTCTCACCACCCGTGTGCACTTCCTGTCTGCACTCTCACAATGCAGTCTCTCCACATAACACCTTCATCCACAAAGTGGTGAATGTGTGGGGTGTGTGTGTGTGTGCTCGTGTGTATGTGTATGTGTTCATGAGCGTGTGTGTGTGTACGTGTGTGTGTTTTCACTGTGCTCTCCCTCCTCTAGGAGCTCCTGACTGGCCTCTGATAGCGGGCTGTGCATCTGCAGTGCTGCTATTCCTGGTGGTGCTCACAGGGCTAGGGATTGGAGTGCAGAGGCGAGGTAAGCCGCAGAGTAGCTTTTACAGTATATTTTATACACATTTATATATTTATAGATTCATTTTAAATAGCCTTGATGTAAACCCTGAGTGTCATAACAATAATATGCCATGATAACCTAAGCCTGGGCTATCTGATAGTTTGCAGCAGCGGGTTCCAGTTGGCTTAGGCCAGGGTTACTAGGGTGACCACTTGAATAGCACCTCCCAGGTGCCCTTGGGCTATTAGCTGCTAGTAATATGGGTCATCTGTTACTTCCATGGTAACAGTGAAGATCCAGGTGAGTGCATCCAGTGGGCAGAGCCAGGACCGTAAAGGCACAACTTCAAACTCTAAATGAGTGAGATAAGGGGGGAGCATTTGTGTGAAATTAAATAAATATGTAATGACCAACATTCTGGCTTCAGACGGGTTTTACAGCAGTGCCCTTCTGTTTCTCTTTCAGTGAAGGCACTGGCAGAGAAAAAGAAGAGGAGGTGGGTGAAAGACTGAACTAAATCATATTTAAATGATATTTCTGCAACGGACACATACAGTGATACAGAGTGGAGGGAATTATAAGGACTGAAATAAATGTCTGTTGTTGGACGTTTTTATGGAAGTGTTCCTTAAATGTCTGCTGTTGGACATTTTTACGGAAGTGTTCCTTAAATGTCTGTTGATGGACGTTTTTACGGAAGTGTTCCTTAAATGTCTGTTGTTGGACGTTTTTACGAAAGTGTTCCTTAAATGTCTGTTGTTGGACGTTTTTACGAAAGTGTTCCTTAAATGTCTGTTGTTGGACGTTTTTACGGAAGTGTTCCTTAAATGTCTGTTGTTGTGTGCAGGGAGGAAGCTCGTTTCTGGAACCATCTCCACTCTGCGGACCATACCCTCGGCAAGTCTTTCAGTGCGGTGGGCTCTGACGTTATACTGTGTTTCACTTCCCACTGCCATTGGCTCAAGACTTACTGTTTATAAAAACAAGGGTCAGAACTGGGTCAGCAGTGTGTATATGTGTGTGTTTGTGTGTGTATGTTTGTGTGTGTGTGTGTGTGTGTGTGTGTGTGTTAGACATCTTGTTATTTTGTTCAACCCGACTGCTCTACGCTTCCCCAGACCTGACCTTGAGGCCCATCAGCATCGGCTCTCAGGTAACTTTTAGTACATTCATCTCTTTCTCTCTCCCTCACATCTGTTTCTCTCTCTCTCCCCCCTCCGTCTCATCTGTTTCTCTCTCTCTCCCCCACCTCTCCCTCTCCACCCTCCCTCTGTCTCCCTCTCTCTCTCTCCCTCTCATCTGTTTCTCTCTCTCTGTCTCTGTCTCTCTCTCTGTCTCTCTCTCCCCTTCTCTCTCCCTCTCTCTCTCTCTGTCTCTATTTCTGAATCTCTGCTTTGTGATACAGCTCTCAGAGTTTTAATCAATACACCATCCCATTGTGCCCCCAGAGACCTGGCTGCAAATAACATCCTCGCTCTAATCAGACACCTGTGTTCATGAACACAGTTCTAATAATGAACACATTTGTCACACCAGGAAGTTTGTCAGACAGCGTTAAAAAGCCCCTGCACATTTGTTTGAAATGAAATGTGACACTATTGAAAGGCTATAGAAAGATATATTCTCATTTGGTTATACCATGTTTGGCTGTGGCAGGTTGTGAGAGTTCTGGTTTGCCTGATAATGCCCTCCTGTAATAAAAAGTACAGCCTGTGTTGTGAGGAAATGCGTTCTTCCTTTCTCACATTTCGAAAGGCCGCAACCTTGTCATTGCTCCACGCAGGAAACATTCTGTACCATACATCAAACATCATCGATTGTAAAAAAACAAAAATTTGCATTAAGCTCATCCCTGTGTGTGTGTGTGTGTGTGTGTGTGTGTGTAAGCTCATCCCCGTGTGTGTATATATATGTGTGTGTGTATGTGTGGAAGCTCATCCCTGTGTGTGTGTGTGTGTGTGTAAGCTCATCCCTGTGTGTGTGTGTGTGTGTGTGTGTGTATGTGTGTAAGCTCATCCCTGTGTGTATATATGTGTGTGTGTGTGTGTGTGTGTGTATGTAAGCTCATCCCTGTGTGTGTATATGTGTGTGTGTGTGTGTGTGTTTGTGTAAGCTCATCCTTGTGTGTATATGTGTGTGTGTGTGTACATGTGTGTGTGTGTGTGTGTTTCTGTAAGCTCATCCTTGTGTGTGTATATGTGTATGTGTGTGTGCGTGTGTGTGTGTGGTGTGTGTGTGTGTATGTGTGTGTGCGTGTGTGTGTGTGGTGTGTGTGTGTGTATATATGTGTGTGTGTATGTGTGTAAGCTCATCCCTGTGTGTGTGTGTGTATATGTATGTGTGTGTGTGTGTGTGCGTGTGTGTGTATGTGTGTGTGTGTATGTGTGTGTGTGTGAGTGTGTGTGCGTGCGTGTGTGTGTGTGTGTGTGTCTGTGTGTGTGTGTGTCTGTGTGTGTGTGTGTGTGTGTGTGTGTGTGTGTAAGCTCATCCCTGCGCGTGGAGCCGGCATGAGGAGTGTTGTAATCCGTGAGGTGTGAGTCATCGTGTCATATCCTGTAGAGGCCTCAGGCCCGGGGCCCGCTCTCCTGCCTGCGCAGCAGCAGTGACCCTGCCCTGAGCTCCCTCTCCTCCACACTGTACACAGCAAAACCTTCACTGCTCAATCAGCTCTGACAGCGTTCCTGTCAGCCCAACAGGGACCACCTGTCATTTCTCACAGTTAGAGTAGGATACAACTTCATTTTTCCATTCGGAACTTAATTTGTGTAAAAGTATCAGTGCGTACTCAACACAGAACAGGACAGAGTAAGCAACACTTAGACAGCAAGCGCAGCTTGCTTGAAAACAGTTTAAATTGTCCGCAAGTGGTAATAAATAACTAAAATGTGCTCCGCTAATTAGCACTCAAGCTATCTCAGGAGTTGAATAGTTAAAGATGCTCTGTCAGAGTCCACTTTCACACTGAAGCTATTGCGGTGTAGTCCTCCCCGTCCAGGGTTTAGCCCTCAGAATAATGAAATGATTAGTTTGACAAATGAATATAAGGCCATCCTCCCTGCTTAATGCTTCCTGCTCTCACAGAGCTTCTGTGGCCTGAATCAGCATAGTGTAAGTGCACGGGATCCATTTTGAGCTCATTTTTATCACCCTGGGTTTAAACTGCCTCATCAGGGCACTTAGCTACCAAAGAGGGTTCGGCTGCCGCTTCTCACCCCCACTGCCTTTCACCCCTCACCGGGGAGGAGCTCGGAGATTAGAGCTGTTAGCAGCACCAGGGGAATCTCCTGAGCAGCCTAAGTGTGAGAATACCTCTTAATAACATAAGAACATAAAAACGTTTTATGGCAAGAACAGGCCATTAATGGATTTGAAAAGTCTGCATTCATCTTTGCATAGCAGCAGTGCTGCAGTAATTGGTTCTTTTAAATGTCGTCTTAAAACTAACCTAGCTTTTCTTATCTGCCTGTTCCTCTTAGTTTTTTTTCTCTTCATATTTATCTTGTAAAGCACCCTGTGACACTGGCAGGGAGAACAATGTAAAATCACTTGTATTGTACTGGATTGTATTGTGTTGATTGTTCTGTATTGTTTATTGTATTGTCACTTTGGCTTGGGTCATATGGAGTAGGCTGTGTGTCTCAGCATCTGATTTAGCCTCTTGTACTGTATGTGTGGAACTCCACACAGGTGTTGGAGGTGTTGTGTGCTCTGGTAATGTTCCAACCCAGCATTCTGTGTGTCTGTGTTCTATGTGACGTTTAATCGAAAACACTTGAAATCTGCAATTGGGTTACAACGCTGGTTTCTTCAACAAGACAGCATGACATGCACATTTGTGTGGAAATTTATAAAACTTTCCACTTAAGAAGGGGGTGAGGTACAGAACAGGAACCAGACTGCTGAGAGAGACTGGGCTGTGGGTGGGGGGGGATGTTATTTTTTAATGGTTGCGTGGATGTAAAGACACACAGTCTTGGATGGACAGTGTTGTTAGAGCTGGTTATCTTTGATACTGTATTTTGGAATGTACCATGGTGGGATTGTGAATGAAAAGTGACGGTGTTGTTCTCTGGGATGTGTGTCCCCACAGGAATGGGGTCCCAGTTCCACAGCCCGCCTCAGAACATCCTCTCTGTCAGCCCCGCAGTGCCCTCTCTCTACGTTTGAGAACCCTGCACCCAGCTGACTACAACTCCCATGAGCCCCTGCTCTCTAGCTCTCTCTATCTCTCTCAGTATCTCTCTCCTCCCATGATTTATTTGCTTGTAAATAAGTATGTTTACCCGAGAAAGGTTTGGTTCACAGTGAATGTGTCAGGGTGCTTGTCCTATATGTCCTATATTGTCCGATATTTATGATATCATTGAGCCACACTGATTCAAACGAACCACACTGATCTGGCACTGGCTTGCTTACTTATGATACTCTGCATGTAAATCTATTCCAGTTCATTAACAATTAGCAATGTGACACACACACACACACACACACATGCACGCACGCACGCACACACACACACACAGACACACACACACACACACACACACACACACACGCACACACACACATTCTCTCCTGCTCCTGTATTTTCACTTTCAGTTCAGTTCATGTTTTTTAAATCTTTATTCCCCATGTTATATCTGCTCTCTCCTCAGTACATACATATGCCTTAATTAACATTGTTCTGGTGAAAACTCACACCTTTTCAAATATGTTCAAATATTGCCCTTATAATTATATTATGAATGGTATGTACATAAAGTTTCTGTGTATACATATTAATTGAAGAGACTATTCAAAGTGTTGAAATGGTATAATGTAATATGAATGTGTCCAATAAATGTATATCATTAATGAACTATGATGCACAGAGATCTTTTCCTTGTTCAGTCAGTTCTGGGTATTTTTAGGTTCAGTTCAGAGTTGTCCTGTTTTTGAGTGCCCATTCACTGGGCATTCATTCAGAGCTCTGGTGTGATCCTTTTAAAATGTCACAAGAGGGCACTGTAACCCATAGAAACAGGAGTGGGCTATTATCTTGCTTGGTAAAGTTTACCCAAACAGTAAATCAGCATACCTGACAATTCCACTTGACCCTGACATTATGTGAGAACATGAGGATATATTATATAATGTTTCAAAAAGGCATAGTTGTATTTTGCTCTCAGCATTTGATTGAAGCTTATTTTAATGTTGTCACTACCTGAGAGGTAGAGACAGAGTTACAGTCTAGGTTGTCTTGGAGACAGAGCCCTTGCCAACAGAGCCAATGCTATCCCAATACCCTGAGAGGCCAAGGACGAGCTGTGAGAACACAGAGCAGCCCTGCACCAGGGTTCTCTTTCTGCTGGAAAAACAAGGCATAATTACAGGGCTTAAAGAGAGACACTCCATTCTGAAGTGGTGCTTCTTCAGATCTTCACTGCTTATGCTTCCTAATTTCATTTAGCTCTGCCATAGAGTGCCATTCTCTGAGAACACACACTTTTCAGACTGAAATAAATGAATACTTTTCTTTTTGATCATCTTTCAGTAATTTTAAGTCATTACTGTAGGTCTGTAATGTGATTGTTTGACACTAAATGAGTATGATCTCAATGTG
Source organism: Conger conger (assembly GCF_963514075.1). NCBI lineage: Eukaryota > Metazoa > Chordata > Actinopteri > Anguilliformes > Congridae > Conger > Conger conger. The sequence continues at coordinate 70,515,994 of NC_083761.1, read as the reverse complement.
TCCAACATTGCCTGACAGTCTCAAAATGTTAAATATCACAGTGCTGATCAGTGAAACTCGCACAAGTCGCTTAGCCGCCAAGAGAGTCGATTAGCTGCCATTTCTGGGTACTGTATTGGAAACATGGTAAATCTAAGGGCAGGCACTGCTTTCACCTGTTTTAGCCTCTCCCGTCCCATGAGACCTTATACACGTGGGCGGTGGTTTGATTATCCAGACCCAAGAAGAGATTATCAGGTTTTATAATAGGTTTCTGGGTGTGGATGAAGCTTTAATGATGTCATGGACACCATCTTGGGCGCAGAGTCCTGTGTCCTGCAGCTCTGCTGGGCCATCGCTGAGTCACTGCGGAAGGCCTGATGACACAAAGCATCACTCCATAAAAGGGCGCTTTCAGTCATGAGTCATCCTAAATTCAAAAGGCAGTTACAGTAGCCACGCATAGTTTCAGCTAACAAAACAAGTCTTCCTGTTATTCATTTTACAGACATTGAACGCTATAGCAATGGATTTATTTATTTATATTTGTTGGGGTCAATTCAATTTAACAGTGTTTTATCAGTGCAACCATTTAAAAACAAGAAACTAATGTGCTGTACCTGGGTTTATGTGCTAATATAAATTATAATGGTTGCAAATTGACAATTATTTAAGCAACATGATTTTTACTAAAATAAGTGTGGAAACCATGATGTTTAGGTAGATACATAGTGGCTGGGAGTTATATTCAGCTCTCTTGTAAATGTCATTCAATTGTTAGAGCCAAAGAGGCATTTGAGGTGTGTCCCTGCTGTAATACAATGTTATGCTTGTTTTGTGGTGAAATCATTTACAGTGAATGAAACAAGGTGAAGCCACTTCATAGTTTTTCCCTGCTCTTTGTTTCAACTTTACTGAACAGACTAACACTTGCAAAAGTCAGTGTGAATAATTGAGACCATGAGATAACACATAGGATTTTATTTTTAGAAGGGGAAACTATTAATCAGAGATAATAATTATGAAGTAATTTATCCATCCATCCATCCATCCATCCATTATCTGAACCCGCTTATCCTGAACAGGGTCGCAGGGGGGCTGGAGCCTATCCCAGCATACATTGGGCGAAAGGCAGGAATACACCCTGGACAGGTCGCCAGTCCATCGCAGGGCACACACACCATTCACTCACACACTCATACCTACGGGCAATTTAGACTCTCCAATCAGCCTAACCTGCATGTCTTTGGACTGTGGGAGGAAACCGGAGTACCCGGAGGAAACCCACGCAGACACGGGGAGAACATGCAAACTCCGCACAGAGAGGCCCCGGCCGACGGGGATTCGAACCCAGGACCTCCTTGCTGTGAGGCGGCAGTGCTACCCACTGCACCATCCGTGCCGCCCTTGAAGTAATTTATGAGAAAGGTAATACCTCATAGATGCTATATGCTTCCTCTAATGTAATATGCATTTCAGCTCTAATCATATAAAGCATTGAAGAACAGGTTCCGGGGTAAGTGAAGTTTCAGCTTTCAACTGGCGCTAATTCACTTTTCATTTCTATGCAGAAGAAAACTGTACTGATACTTGCGTTTGCTTTGGCTTATATCATGGTGGACCTTCCAGCATTTGACATTTTAACTGCCTCTACTGATCTGATGAAAGCAATGTCCTGCCTCTACTGATCTTATGAAAGCAATGTCCTTCAAAGAAGACAGCAAATGAGGCAAAGCAGTACCTGAGGGTTTTATGTAAGCATAAGTATGGCATTTGATGGGATGTGTGTGTGTGTGTGTGTCTGCGCATGTGTGTGTGAGAGAGTGAGAGAAAGAGAGGGAGAGAGACAGAGTCAGAAAGAAAGGGAGAGAGAAGGGGGGGGCAGTAAATGAATGTCCTGATGTTTCATAACCTAGAGAACCGATGCTGATGTGAGTCATACTGTATGTGAAGTTGTCGGGTGTATCAGTCAGTAGACGTTGTGGGCTGCGCTGGTCATATTGATCTATAGGGAGGGCAGTTTGGCTGTCGGCCCAATCACAGAGCACACCAGGCACTCTGTGCCCTGTGCTTCTGGGATAGCATGAGTCGGCAACTCTGGTTGGACTGTAGTCTGGTAGCTGAGTAAAATTTGAATGCAACTAAGAAAACTGATTGTCTATGACTGCTCCCATACAAAAGTAAAACAATGTGCCCTTTGTGTTCTCATATGTATGGCTCTTTTTCATTCACTGCACTGGGCACACAGAAGCCATGTTTGGCTTTCTCACAGACAGCTCTGGTGCTATGCATTGCTCCGAGCTGTCTCATGCACAAACACAGCGAACAAGCAATAAATCAGTTACAGGTACAACGAGGAACACGCTGACTTGTCAAAACGCAGTGTTTTACAGTTCCCTGGTCCCTGAACGACACACAATGCGATATTGAAGCTGAAAGGCTTTCGAGGGAACACGTAAAGCACAGCGTCGCCCCAGGCAGGTTTCTGCTCTCCCGGTTGACGAGAGAGGCAGGTCGAACAGCGGACCCCGAGGAAGCGTTAGCGCGGTAGCCGGATTCTGCTTCCCGGTGTCAGTTTGATTGCCACTCTCTGGTCTGTCTGCCCTCATCTTCTGGTGTGCATTTACAGCAGTCAGCTCAATTACAGTGATGAGCTCTGCGGAGCCAGGGCTGGTGCTGAGCTCGGTGTCCTGTCCTGTCTGAGCGCTGTCATGCTAAACGCTAACGGCTGAAAAGAGAGACAGGTTTGTAAAATAGAGGAAAAACACTTTACAGAGCAGTGACACATTTTTACAGAGCAGGCCCACACCAGCCTGCAGAGTGCCTACCTTTCACTTCCACACAACACATGCCTCGAGTTCCAGCCAAAGCTGAGACAGTGGGAATGGCAGCTGCCTGAAGCGTAGTGATGTAAGCAGACCCTGACAGGAACTGGGACAAGCTTTCCATCAGCTTGTGTAACCCCTTGTGTAAAATCCAGCTATGCCAGCTTGACCAGTTTGAAAATTGAGCCGGTCATATGCTGGTGCAGCTGGGTATGAGCTGGTCAAACAGCTAGTGTTGGTAGCTTGACCGAGCTGGTAGTTGCTCAACCAGCTACCAGCTGTTTCAAAACATACCTTGAGCTGTTTTTTGAGCAGGGACCACACTAAAGAATCCCTGTGGTGCCTTCCTAAATATACTGACCTCTTTTATTCATACATTACACATACGCATTTGAAGTACAATTGGGCATAATTAATACACACGCGTGCATTGCGCGTTTGCGTGTTTGTTTGCATGCTCATTTTCCCCAGCGTCTTGGAAATGCATAGAAAAGGGATAAACGAGTGTGTACTTTCTTCCTCCCCGTAAAAGGAGCTCATAATGCCGGCGTGTTCCTGCCGTGTTGCGTTACACCAGCCTCCCACTCCTCCCCCTGCTCCCGCATTGTTTGGGCTGTTACGTAAGCCCATGGAGCCAGCCTCGCTGGCCTGAAGCACCTCCGAGAGACGACTGATACCTCTCCGCTTCCTTTATTTTTGAAGGTCCCTCGAATATTTGCCTGAGACCCGGCAGAAAAAAAGCATTTCAATGTTTTTACATAATTCAAGTGTCTTGGATGACATTTGATGTGAAAATATTTTCAAAAACGGTTTTTCTTTTATTTTTACTGAATGTCTGGTGAACGTTTTGAGCATAGTGGAATATCCAGTTCTTGAGATTAAGAACAGACTGATGGACACGATGTATTGCTGGGTTGTAGGAGGATACAGACAGGGATTTAAAGGAATCAGATTTAGTATTGTATGAAAGGGGAAATGTTATGGGTCTTAAACACCAGTAAGGTTGAATAGTTTAAGGTGCGTGCGGCTTTGTGTGAAGAGTTTGTTTTATTTTGTCTTTTCTGGTGATAAGAATGACTTTTCTGCGTTCCAATTTTTCATTCTTTTGGCTTTACTTAATAATAATTGACAGTTTGAGATTTACATCAGATCATCTCTCCGGCATAATTCTGCGTTCATCTCTTCCCACCTCTTCCCACACTGCTCCATTATAATAAATAAAATATGCAAAGACCAGTTTCATGTAAGTCTAAGATGTTTTTATGAATCTGTAAGGTTTTATACAAATGTCATAGTGCAACGAATGCATCAGCGTCTGCATTTCAGAATAATTTACAGAAGTTATTCTGCATTTCAGACTAATTTACAGAAGTTGCTTTTGCTTCTCGATGCCCCTCTTCTAGTGAACATGCTTCTCTGGTATGGACAGGGTGACTGATTGACCTGTCTATATCAATGCTGTGAACTCTAAAGGAAGAAGGTCACAAAAATACATTCAGGGGGCTGATGGGAAGTGGAGTCCAGAGCTTTTCATACACACAGTAGAATCTTTGTGAAAATAAATTTATGAAGCGCTGTCAACTTACCTAATACCATTCCTGCTAACACAGAAACCCTGCTTTATTGGCTGGGATGTGGCAGCGCGAAACCTCAGTGGACAATTTTGAATTGTGATTGTTCAGCACATCTTAAACACAGTCTGAACACAGCAGCAGAGGAGCAGGAGATTACCGCACTACAGTCATTACTCTTAATTACCAGCTATGGGTGCATGTAGAAAAGGGTCAGGAAGCAGGGTGGGCATGACTTTTTTTAACTCACCGTATTAGCACAGTCTCGCCTCATTAGTAGTCTCTCATCCTCCACATCATGGCCAGAGGCTTTACACTAATCAAATGAGCCACGTGAAGAGCGGAAAAACCCATCTGATTTTATTTCTGTCTTTGTTCTACACCGATAACTCCATAAAATGAATTGGCAAGGCAGTGAAAGCAGAGACGTTCTGCCTAAAAAATATACAGTCTAAATCAGGTTATTTGATCATCTTTGAGAAAAAAAAGCTAGATTAATGACTATTTTTTGCTAACGATAACACAAATAAAATGTGATTTATTTTTTTTAGCTTCGGGAGGCAGAATCAGAGTCCTAAAACCGCTACTGTCTGAACAAGTCTAAAAAAAATACTGATAAGCAAAGTATGTCTAACAGGAAGAGAGTCCCACGCTCTGGTGCGCTCATTCGATAATATCTTCTTTATAGCTCTACTCATAAAAGGTACTGTATATACAGACGTATAAAATCATAAATGGCCAAAGCAGCAGCTGAAGCAGGCCGGATGCAGAGCCCGGTCTGAAGCAGTGCTGAAGGACAGGGCTGAGATGTGTGACCAGGGTGCCAAGGTGGCACTGAAACACCGTCCCTCTGACGGCTCTGCCAGGCCTGCCCTGGATACCTGTCCTCCCACAGCTGCGCATGACGGGAGCAGTTCATCAGACGACTTCAGAACATCTACACAATGTTCCTGCGTTCCAGAGCTTTAATGTTCCAGTCACAATGTCCTGGTTCTGCTGTTCCAGTTCCCCAAAGGGGAGGAGGTAAAGGGGGGAGGGGGGGAGAGGGGGGGTGTCTTTCCAGCCTGAAGACTGGCTGCAGTTCCTGCGATGGCCTGCAGGGGGGACTCAAGCCTCAGTCCTGCTCTTCCTGGTGCCCGTTCACCGTGCCGGACTCCCAGCGTTGCAAGAGCAGCGTCTTCTTTCGACTCCTCGGGGCCTGAACAAATCAACCGGGAGACAAGGAAGGAGTTGAGGAACATACCGTTCCCAGCCCCCTGGCAGTGTTCCTAATCCACATCCATTCTATTACATGGAGCAGGGTCCTGGAACACAGGGCTAAACTAACCACAGTCATTTTCAATTAGCTCCCAGTGTACCCTTCACTACTGAACGTTATCACTGCACACATGAGAATATAATGACACGTCAGTGTGAGTCACACTGTCACAATGCAGCTGTTGCTGTCACATTAAAAGACAGCCGTAAATAAGAGTTTAGTGTGAAACAACTAGTTAGTTATTAACAAGTGAGGAACTGGCCTCCTACATGCCTTGATCAATGTGCACCCTCATTTTCGACACAAGGCTTTATCGGTTTATGGCTATGTTTACTGAGGGAGGAACTGCGCAGTAGCATCCGTTATTGAGATAAGACTATATGCATAGGCACATGGCACATTGCTGGACAGAGCTTAAACAATGCCCTCGTGGTCAGTCATGGAAATATGTGAGAGTGTCGCAACATAATTCATAATGATTCATAATGTGGGCTGTCAGGCTGTTTGCTCCAGGCCCTCGGCCGGAGACCGAGCGTGTCAGTGTGTCAGATGTACCTCTGTCTGTCCTGGCACCTCTACGCTGGGCTGGACGGGAGGCCAGGTCCGTTCCAGCTTTCCCAGAGACTGTCGAGCTGAACCAAAGAATGAGGGAGAGAGAGAGAGATTGTTGAGAAACGTTTATATCACTGACATGCAAGTTACCTGTGGCCTGTTTCACAAAGCAGGGTTCCAGCTAATGATTTTATGATATACCTTTAATTATATATTTTGATCAATGCAAATGCATTTTCTTGGAAGAGTGAGCTCCATAAGTTCTGGGACAAAAATATATTTTTCCTTGATTTTGCTCTGGGCTCCACCTGTAAGCCTGAGGTAGGGTAATGTTGAAGGGCTGAGAAGTTTCCCCAAATCTCCCAGCATGCCTCTAATGTCATGTTATGATGTGATGATGTCACGGTTTGCTTTTGCTGACATACCACAGTACTGAATCTATATTAAACAAATCTGAAATCCTTTCTCCCAGAACTCACTACATTAGATAATTGCAAAGCGATATCACACCAGAATTAGTATTCACATAATGGCCCAATAAAATACAATTCATTAAATGAACATAATCAGTGTGCCCCTGCAACAGACATCAGGGGACCACCTGGAATTAAACCCTGAGATCCCCAAATGCACAAACAGAAACACACACACACACACACACACACACACACACAGAAACATACACTCTCAGCAGGTTCCCCTGCTGGTACATTATTCACTTATATAATAGGATATGTTTAATCTTCAAACTAAGCATATCCTACCAGTTGCATGCAGAAGAGCATCTCTGAACACACAATGCATCAAACCTCTAAGTGGATAGGCTACAGCAGCAAAAAGTAAAAAAAATAAGTCTAATAAATACCTAATAAAGTGCTCACTGAGTGTATATATAAGTATGTGAAATCGGCAACGTGAGGACACACACGTTTGCACATTGCTCTGTCACCATGCATTATTACATTTGCCAGCTAATTACACATGTCATATCCCTGGGCTGCTGCAGGTAGAGGTGGCATCTGGGGAGGATCTTAGTTCAACTAATATCTGTTATATGAGACAGTTCCTTTACAAACACCTCCTGCCTGTTACTAAGCTCCCAATGGACCAACCGCTATGCAATATTCTGCCTGATCAATAGTACTGTAACTTGGCGTCCCGTTGCTAAAGACCTTATTCTTCTAACGAAGTACAGAATTGAAATTGGCCTGTAGGCCTGAGGCTAGTTAGTGTTGCAGGGCTGCGCAGTTCCCACACATCTTCCAGAATGTTCTCCCGTCACTAATGCCAGGTTATAGTGTGATGATGTCACGGCCTGCTTTTGCTGACATACCACAGTACCGATAATCTGTTGGCTGGGGCTCTACCAACAGCCCCTTTATTAAATCTCTGCAAACTCATCTGTTGCTAAGGCGACTAAACCCTTGTGATGTCACTGGGCTATTTAAGAATCCGGGAGGGGAGTTTTGAGGGCCAGGCCTACTCCCTTTGCAGAATTATGAGTACGACAGGCTTGTCTGAAATTGTTAAAATCATACCCATCTGCAGCATTTATGCAGAAAAAGCCTTTGCACAGCAGATTACCTGACTAGAATTATATGCATTTACATCCAAACCATTAGAGAAGTGGCAGAAATGTGTACAGATATGCCATTACACAGTACAAAGAACACAACCACACAGTACGTACAGTGGCTAGACCAAGTATGTGCTGTCTGAAGAAACTGCATGAAAACCACAGACTGATACTCAGTCAAAGATCAAAGCCATCTGTTTACAGAAGCTACTCCAGATCAATTCATTGAAGACAATCAAGAATGACAACAACTAAACCCTAAAACAAAGGGTAGAGATGTACCAGGGCAGTACCAGGACCAAAGGAAGGGAAGGGGAGGGAGGGAATGAGACATGGTTTTACAGTAGTAGGAGTAAATAAGGCTGCATGGATACTCAAATCTGGCCCTAGAATTCAAATCCGGCCTTGGTTTTTCTTTTCTCTCGGGTACTTAACTGAAAAATTTGTTAAAATTGTGTAGAGGAGAGACCCATATGTAGGACAGCCAGGGCATTTTACTCTAAATATTGCATTATACTCTGTACTCTGTACAGACAGAGTACTACAGACTTTTTCTATTTTTTGATAAATAGGACAAAAGGCTTGTCAATTAGGTAAAACAGTTTGACTCATTTCAAGATTTGCCGATGGGGTAATACAATTTATAAAAAGTAAAAAGTAAAAAAGTTACTAATATTATATAACAATATTTAACTAACTGCGTATAATAATATTTTCAACTCATAAATAACAGAAAATGATTTTAAGTTTAAGTTTTAAGTTTTAAGTTACAAGACTAAAACACTTGATAAGACTATCTTTTTTTGCAGTTATACAGTGGATACAGCACAGCACTGGCCTGCCTCAGCATGGCACTGTAGAAGAGGTACAGTATAATTCTCATCAGATAAAGGACAGGCTATCACAGCACAATCTCCCACCTCCCCTTACAGTATCCAGTGTCTGTGAACAGGATGTCTGTGCTGCATATATCACCGAAAACTGTTCACTGACCATTAACATGAGGAACGTAAAGGCACCCTAAAAGTGAATTTCTGACCTCAATTTTAAAACAGAATCTTAACTGGAAGCATCTCATCCAAAGACTTCCATTACTTTTGAAACATGGCCTTGTGAAGAAATTTTGGTGAGATAATCTAATCTGCAAAATTGTCTTAAAAAAGCAGTTCTTGAGGCAAGGTTCAAATAGCGAAACTTTTCAGAATGCGATACCCTTTTAAGACCTGAACCAGCCACGTTCACGCCCTGGCTTTGCCAACATGGCTGCCTAGGTGGAGGCATGGGGCGAATGCGCCGGGACGTGGTCCTGAGCAGGTCTGGGTACAGAAGCAAGGGGAATCAGGCGTGAAAACTGCAGGCCCATTTCAGGTGGATAGGGTTTCAGGGTCGTGCCACTGCCATCCCAGACAAAGGAACCCACAAGCAACGCTACAGTGATTCCTTCCCACTCAGGTAAGAGAAGACCTTGAGACATGCTTCCCCTCCAAAGAAAAGACACGAAACAAATGAAAATCCAGATGCAGTCTGCCTGATAAATCTGTGTTATCCTCCAGCGAACCACCTATTCTGGCATCGCACTTGTTCACTTGGCTGTTTAGTGGCACGATAATTACGCGATCATTAATACGCGATCGCATGGGAACACGCAGACTTGGAACAAGCCCTATCTGTTCAGTGCAGCCGGCAGGAGGGCGTTCACCGCTGTAAAAGGGCCAAAATCAGTGGCACTGCTGAGTGAGGGTCCTGCACTCATCCGTGCTGAGTGAGCCTGACTCAGACCCCCTGTACCCACACGCTGTTATTAACGGCTGCTGTGAAGAATAGTATCCCGTGTTGTGTAATCCTTAAACATACACTGAATGGCAGCCCTGTAAGGAGTACTTTGGAGAAAGAAACCTGCCACTGTATTTAACGGCCAATGCTGCACAAGCATCTGCGAGGGGTGGTGGTCTGTGCCAGGGCAGAAACAAGATGTCTCCCAAGGCCTGCCCATGCTCATTCACGACCAGTCTTCTCCAAATGGGGAAAGTGAACAACCTAGAGAACCGAACACTGGCATTTCTTGCTCTATGAACTGTACTACTGAATGTGACAGGGCACTTACACTATTAAACACACTATTAAGTCCTTTGCAACTGGTACATTAAGACTGGGTGCATCAAACCGCAAAGTAATAACATTCATTTGTAGTGTTTTGATTGCAAACTACATCCAAGAGACATTCTAAACATATAGTACCCTCCTAGACTCTCTCTCTTTCTTTCACACACACACAAACTATCTCTTTCTCTTTCACACACACACACACGCAAGCATACATACGTGCGTACACACACACACACACACACACACACACAAAGTCAAATCCAGTTTAATTTACTTTGCAAACCAACCTTGGTTGGCTTTGCTAATTTGGTTTAGAATGAAACCTCTGCCTGTTTTCCATAGCCCAGACATCAGTAAAACACTGCAGACAACATGTTAAACGCAGAACTTTCAATGTCTTTGTGAAGGAACAAGTCTTGTGAACAAGGCCTATTAAATATTAAGTACTACAGTAAAAACTATGCACACAAGATACACCTGACTGTGCTCTCCAGTGCACAGACTCGTCACCGTATTCATAAAAGATTTATCGGCAGACCGCCTGTACACCTGTTTATCTTACTGTCATGGGGCCCAAGGCTATAATGAGAAGTAAGGAATAAACTGATTTAGAAGCAGACCTAATGCAGCAGCGCCCTGTGGTTGCTTTTTAACTTGCCAAGCGGGAGGGTGTACTGACAGTTAACAAGAAATGGTACATCTACTGCTTTAGTCATCCAGTTGGAAGGTCAGTAATTACTAGGATAAAGAAAACGATGTTCACTACACTGAGGTGTACAAATCACCAAAACATGGTGTAAATACAAGTAAAAGGCAGAATGGCTGTGTTTAATTTAAATGCAAATAACAGCTATATTGCTTATCCGGAAGAAGCAAAGGCCCACACATACAAGAGCAGGAGCAGCACTAACCTGATGGTGCGGAGGAGGTGGTGTGTGAGGGCAGCTCTGGGGTGGAGAGGCCATTTTGGGAAGGGGTAGGGCTGCGGGGTTCCGCGCTGGCCGGCCGCGCCCCACCGGTGGTCCCATACAGACTGCTCCTCTGCCTCCTCAGCTCCTTCTCCCTCTGCCTCCCCTCCTCGATGTCCTGCTCCACATCGGGCCTCAGAGACATGGAGGAGCGCAGCTTGAAAAAGGGGTTTACTCTGACCATGCTGACCTCCTCATCCTCCTGCTCAGCCTCCCCGACAACCCTCCCGCCCTCTGTCATGGTTCCCGAATCGACCACCGTCACACTGTGTGCCTCAGACAGGGACCCTGTGCTGTGAGAGGGTTCCGGGAGCTTGTCCGGGTTTGGGACAGGTATATGGAGAACCATGTTATTCTCCAAAATGATAACTTGGCTAGTAGTCCCTTCTGATAGCGTGGGGCCACAGAGACCTTGGTGCGTATTGCTGAAGCCTTCTTCCCAGCAGCCAGCTGGGCCTGCCTTCTGGTCCAGTTTCGGGGTGATCAGATCCAGGCTCTGCCCCCGCTCCAGGACAGGCCCAGCGGTAGGGCCGTCAGCCTTCTGGGATCCCAAAGCAAAGATGTCACTGGCAGAAGAGGAGGGTCTGGTGGACAGTGACCTCAGGGAGCCAGACGTCTCGCTCTTCTCCTGGAAGGCTTCAAACAGCTGCCTCTTCTCGCGTAACTGCCGCACAGTACCCCTGTCGTAGATGCCCGGCACCTTGCCCATCTGGACCAGAACCTCTTCCCTCTGGGCCTCGAGGCTGATCTCCTTCTGCATCTTCTTCCCAGCTAACTGCCTGTCTGTTCCCTCTCCTTTCCCCGACCTGGAGGGCAGGGTCTGGGACAGGACCGGCTTCCTCATGGGGATCTCCACAAACTCCTGGGTTCGGATGAGGCCGCGGGACCTCCGGAGGCTCTGCTCTCTCTCCACCGCCCGGCGGATCTCCCTCTCGATGGGGGTCTCCTTTAGGGGCGCAGGGCTTGGGCTGGGGTCCTCAGGGTCAAATGGTGTGGAGCAGAGCTCCATGGTGCTGCCGGGGGAAAAGTCGGCAGAAACCCCGCTGTCGCTCTGGTTGTCCTCGCCGTTCAAGACCTCCATTCTGCTGCCTCTCGGGTGAACCGGGGAATTCGGCCGACCTTGCCTTTCTCTGTTTGCTTTTGTCTCTCCTCTTTGTGCGCTCTCCGCTCCTCTCCCACACTGTTCCTCTTTCCCTTCCTCGCCCGAGTGGAGCCCAGCAACGCTCTGCGGTCCCTCTCCACCCGTTTGCCTGCTTGCTTTCTCCTCCCCTTCTCTCCGCCTCCCTGCCCACTCCCTTACAACAACACAAACAGAGTCATGGCAGCCTGGCCCTTGACTGGCAGGCTCCAGGGCAACCGTTGCTAAGGGTGGAGATCCCTCAAACACCTGTTGCGCTTCCTGCTTCTGCTGTAACAGACACAGGCGGCGAAGCAGCAACTCCCCCTGCTGGCTGTCTGCAGTCGTGCCATGTTGCAGAAGGCCCTGTTGTTGTTGTTGTAGGGAAGGCTGACAGAAACCTGTGGTGCTGGCTTCCCCTTCGGGGCCCTGCCTGCTGTCTCTCTCGGCCTCCCCCTTTGCTGGCCAGGTTTGGCTGGCGCAGGCTTGGGGGAAATTAAAAGCCTCAACCTCTCTGACTGAGTCATCGGGTGTTTCTGCTGTGATCGCCTGTGGAGATTCCTCCATTGGCCACTCTGATTGTGTTACATTAAGCCAGGTCTCCTCCTGTTCTGCCCTGGGGTCGTCTCTTGTCATGGGTGGAGAGATGTCCCGCTCACTGTCCCTGTCCTCAGAGTCTGAGTCCTCCATCGATAGCCCGCTCCCCCAGTCCTCCAGGGACAGGGAACTCTGGGGGCTGGTAATGGCCTCGGTTGCTATAGTGACAGAGTTGTTGCTTGGTTCCATTGACCTTCAGCGCAAAATGTGATTTGTTGTCTTTCTACAACTGCTGAAGCTCCTTAGATCTCCTCAATCAATGAACCTAAAATAATGACAAATGACAACACAAATGATTATCAAAATTAGATTTGATTCTAAATAAAGGAAGTATACACTTCCAAGAAAGATAATTACTTAAGTAAGCAGTATTAACTGATTAAAGGGATTTAAAGTACAACCTGGTGTGCTTGCTTAGTGAAGGCTTTATCTGGTTTGTATAAATGGCACTTGTTTTGTACAGTCTATATTGTAGAATGCCATTTATTAAAACCAACTTGTTGACCGACTCCAGCTCCTGGAGTCCTCCCTACAAAGCTCACTCAGTGATGTGTGTGGGAAGGCTGTGACATGGCTCACTGCTCATTATAGCGCTGTGCCAGTGTCGAGAATGTATGTACGAAACAAGACAGGACATTAGTAGACTGGTGCAAAACAGTATGTATGTACTGTATGCAGGGACCAACATCCTGAAACATCCTGAACCTCACCGAAAAACGCTACTGTCATGTACCAGCCACAGAAGTATCCAAAGGCTACACACATCTCACCAGAGAAAATGAAGACACAGCTCCGTTTGAATCATGTTCAAGCCAAGATCAGCTGCGCTTAGACCTAATCCGTATAAACTACTGTTTTGAATATCATTGGTTGCCACCATCAACAGTAGTCCTTTTAAGAAAAAGGCAACACAGCATAGCATACAGAGTTTACAGGCAGTCTGACAGAATCTTCAAAAAAACATTGACTGATCAAATCAAGTTGTGTCCAGTCAGCATTGTTCCTTCGGATGTGAATGATGAGCTTTAAGATACTGAGGTGCAGCGTTTTCCCTTTTGGATTTTCTTACAAACATGGCACACTGTTCATTACATCTCACACAATGGGTCAGTTTCACAGACACTGATTAAGCTTAGCTCTGGAATAAATTGAGTTTTGTATGGAGAATTGAATTTAGTCTTGGACTTGGCCTAAACTGTGTCTGTGAAACTGCACCAATGTGTGGCGAATTCAACAAACAAACCCTGCTGATTGATGAAACTGTATCTTTATGGCAGTGAGTAACATCAAAAACAATCATATGTATGCACATCCAGTGCTACACGTACTGTAGGTGCTGTGTCATGGGAGATGTGTGAATACATTTAAAATGCACACTTTCTGCTGCCACTTCCTCCATCTATTGAGATCCCAAGTGGATCTCTGTTAGGTCAGAACAACAATATGTTATCTTGCATTAAACTGTGTTTATTCTACGCTTCCTCAAGTGAGAGGTTGGGGAACCACCTAGAAACCCGCACGACTACACTGCTCAACTTGTAATTAAAACTCTGTTTACTCCACTCCAGAGTGACAGGTTGCGCTGGGCCCATTCTTAGCCCTAGTGCTAGGCTCAGGTGGATATGGTTTCACCATAATGCCATGCATTATAAGACACGGAGTCCCTCCTCCTCCCTGCTGCATAACCAGCAAAGTTTCCTGCTGATTCGGGCCAAACTTTAATCAGCTTAGCTCTCTCGGATCAGCTCAGAGGAGGCATGCGTGACGTGAGTGCCAGCTGACACAACAATGGCCCAGCTTTCAGACCTGCCAGGTAACTGCACCCTTATCCCTGCAAGCCCCCCCCCCCTCCCCACCCCCACGACACGCACTGCGAAAACCAAAAAATTAGTCAATCTCTCATAGTGTTTTAGTTTTAAAATGTTATTTCTATTACATCTTTGACAACAATATTGCCAATGAGGTGACTCATTACAAGATTTCCCAATGTGGCAAGAGAATTTCAATATGAAATACTTAAGATACTTTTTTTGCAGTGTGGGTCTGCTTCAGGCCCAAATCAGGCCCAAGTGACGCTCTGATCTCCCACCTCAACGTTCAAGTTGAGACCAAAAAACCTTTTATTGCTACAGCAGTCCTACCGTAAATGTTCAGATTCATAGATTTAAATGAAATGATAAGAATTCTCTTCTGTGTACAGTAACTGGGTCTCCACTTCGGAATAAAAAGAACATTATCCATAAGAGCAGATAATGGAGAAGAGATGGAGAAGAATAGCTTACCATTGTAGGGTAGGATAGGATTTGTAGAAGTGAGGCAATCTTTTTTTTTCTATGCACAAACAAACAAATAAATGAATTAGGCTAGATAATAAAATCATTCCATTGCCTTTCAGCAGAACTTCTTCCAAACTAATTACGTTGACTAAAATCAGTCTGTATTAGATTCAGGCAAGGACTCATCTTGGCCTCCAGACACGAATCAATGAATATAAAAAAGCGAATCCATTATTATTATTTTTAAGTTAATCTAATCAAATGCTACCCAGATTACACAAACTGCTGTTGAAATTACTACTTGCGCATATAAATTATATTGAATTTTAGAAGCGCTGCCCATTGGGATTTAACTGCATATTCTTTTGTATTTTTGCTTAAGAACGTTTTCCGTCTCCAATACAAGAAATGGTTTGTAAACCTTTATTAAAATATTTGTGACAAGCGCCATTTTATTGTATTTCTTTTATTATACAGCAAAGGTTTTTTAATGATATGGGACAAAGTAATTTAAAGTAATGTATGGGTTTGGCCATGTAAGTAAAAATATGTGTCTTTCACTGGTTTCATTTCTAGCATCTAATAAGAGCAGCAGAGTGGCCATAACAATTTTCACCGAATCCTAAAGAATTTGAATAAAGTGGTCCCAGAATGACCTCCTCCAGTTGTTTACCAAGCGAACTAAAAACAATCTAGAAGGCTTTGATTGTCACCGTTACAACATTCTTAATCTGTGTAGGCCTACAGATTAACATTTTAATCAGATTATTACATCTCATTACCAGCCAATGTGGTCACCTTCAGTCTCCTAAAGATGGCTATCTTTGCCGTCGCTGCAAGTCTGCCTGTCTTTCCAACACATCAATAACTGTGATAGGATCTTTTGTGTTCCACGAAAAAATTTTATTCAGATCGAAGAAAAGACAGACAGTATGCTAGCTAGTATGTCTATATTTAATATTGCTTCATTTGTCAAAGATCTGCTCTGCGGTTTGTTCTGTGCATTCTTGGCTGGTCGACAGAGACGTAACTCGCCGTACTATATAGCCTAATTAATCCGAGGTTCAGCGACTTGTAGCCTAAGGTGTTGCCACCGCATTGTTAACGAAACAAACACACTTCAGTTTAAACGCCATATACCGCAGGGTAATTAAACATAGGGACATAAATGAACGGCAAAATAGTTACAGAAATATTAGCCTGCATTTTATCAGTAAGCAATAATAGAAATGTCGGTTTTTTTTTTGGTTTTTTTTAAGGAACATTAGCTAACACGTACAATTTGATCAACAGAATTAGATTCATTAAGTTCCATTCCATAGTTCCATTAAATTGAAGAAACGATTGGTAAATAATGCAAACAAATGAGTATAACCTAATAGAACATTTTAATACAATCGTAAAAGCATCTGTATTACCATAACGTATTAATCAAACAAATGAAGGGACGCGTTTCAAAACGTGATATGCACGACAGCCTATAGCATTCCCGTCTAAATTTCAAATATTAACTGTAGTTAATAAATCTTGCAATTGCACTTACGGTGGTAAATTTACTGCTGACCAGATTTATGGGTGATGGCACAAACAATTGTAAAGGTTTAAGGAAAACTCACCTGTTGCCAGCGCTGGGGAGTTAGACCAACTCTCACAGAAAGCTGAGGCCAACACAGCTACTGTAAACTAACCCCCCCCGCAATTGCTCGCCCATTCTGAAGAGATTAATGATTAGGCCGATATCCGCGTACTTAAGATTTCCAAGTACTCCATCGGTCTTAGGAAAGGACTTAATTGATAAAATGGTTTAATTGTAGTTATATAATGTTGACCGGATTAAAGGTACGATACGTGTACCATTAAACCGCTTAAACGCCGAGATTTATCACGAATTATTTGATTAGTGTAAAAATACAAACGACATAAGCGTCTGCTTTATTGGTCTGCGCTTTGCATTATAGTCTATATCCGAAAGTAAGCTTCCGGTGTCCAGAGCAGAGCAGTTGGCCCATCTGCACTGTTCTACAGATGAGAACTAAGGTTAGGCTGATATGAAAGACGATTTTAGGAAGGAACGTGTATGCAGCTTTAACAGCAGATTGTAAAACATCCAAATGAACAGGCCGATTCTACAGGCCAACAATCTTACCACCGTTTATAAAATACATAAGAGACACACATTTTTCTCCATATATTTCTGTTTAATTATTAAAACACATTCCTTTATCCCTCCACAATAACTCAACCACAAAACATACATTCTATACAATAAACCCCACCTGCCTTAATTAATGTTATATACATTAAGATACACAGCGGTATCACAAAATATAGCTGTGTATGTACATTTCTTTAGTATTTTTTATTTTTATCCTTGAGGAAATGTATTGTAACATTACAAACGTTATAAAACAACTTCCCATAAAAGACTGATGAATAAACGGTAAAATGCAATGCTTAGAAGCAATAAAAGTACTGGAGCCATTGGAATTTTTTAAAACTTACTATGAATGTCTTGACATCAACCCAACTCAAAACCTCCATGCTGGTGATTGTGTATATGGGCTCTACAGTGTTAAAAAACCCTTCCGGGAGCATAAAAACAGTAAAAACAGCATTTAGAAGTATGATTGCAGCGCTGTGTCACCGTATGTCCAGTAGGTGGATCAGTAGCTGGAACTTTGCAAAGTAAATGACTATATACAGTAACAAGGCATAGTACAGTACATAAACTGTAGAGAATCCCTTATCTGCTAAGAAAAAGGGCAGATCTTATTTAAAGCTGAGTTCAATGGCCATGTCACTGGCCACAACTTCAAACTGGGCATAATATCGGTGCCATTTGATGTTTTGTCGCGGTCCGATCCAGAAATCTGCCCTCTCTGGTGTCAGCATCTCACAGTGTGTGCTTGTAGTTCCACTTATTCATTTGGAAATTTCCTTGCATGTCAGAGTGTAGGGCTCACAGCTCAAAGTCCCCTGTACTGTGAAGAGCTACGTGGAGGGAAGGTTCTCATGGGCGAGTCAGTGGTTACGTTCGGTCGGTCGGAGACGGTCACCGTGTGAACACCACCCGTGGATCCTCAAGCACGGGGCATGGGGGGTGGGAACGGTCAGAAGTACGACAATGAGCTGAAGGGAACAGAGAGAGTGTGTGAGAGAGACATAAGGAGAAGAGTAGAGAGAGAGAGAGAGAAAGAGCCAGGCAGAGGGAGAAGAGGCAGCCTATAACGGTAAAGACAGGGAGAAGACTGGTCTGAAGTAAAGACATACAGTCGGGAGAGAGACCCACAGCCTGTACTGGTGTGAGGTATCACATGACAGAGCAGCACTGGCAGGTCTTGCGTTTGGGGGTGTCCCCTGCCTCGGCTCGAGCGGGGGCGGTTTTGGAGGGGTCCAGCAGGGTCTGCTGCTCTGCGGGCACGGCGGGGGTCTCTGTCGTTCCCGCCACGGGCTGCACCGCCTCTGGCTTCGCACTCCCATCCAGAGGGATGTCCTGGAACTGTCCGGCCACGACCGCCGGAGCTGGGGCTTCTGCCTTCTCCTCCGGCTTCACACCCTCGCCCACTGCTTCAGGCTGGGGGGCTGCCGAGGGCAGCCCTGCTGGGTACACAGGGACATCAGAGGCCAGGACGTCTGGCTCCGCTGAGTCAGCCTGGGCCTCGGACGCTGGGGCCTCCACATTCCCTTCCGCTCCTGCTTGGGCTTCTGCTCCCGCTTCTGCCGCCTCCTCATCTTTTGGGGCCTCCGCAGGGTCAGGCTTGGGCTCCTCGGGCACAGGGAGCTCTACTGAGGCGGAGCTCTCTGGTGCAGGGGCGGTGTTTTCAGCTGGAGAGGCGGAGCTCTCGGGTTCAGGGGCGGAGGTTTCAGCTGGAGAGGCGGAGCTCTCGGGTTCAGGGGCGGAGCTTTCAGCTGGAGAGGCGGAGCTCTCGGGTTCAGGGGCGGAGCTCTCGGGTTCAGGGGCGGAGCTTTCAGCTGGAGGGGCGGAGCTCTCGGGTTCAGGGGCGGATCTTTCAGCTGGAGAGGCGGAGATCTCGGGCTCAGGGGCGGATCTTTCAGCTGGAGAGGCGGAGATCTCAGGCTCAGGGGCGGAGCTTTCAGCTGGAGGGGCGGAGCTCTCAGGTTCAGGGGCGGAGCTTTCCGGTAGAGAGGCGGCGTTCTCGGGAGCAGGGGCGGGTTCTTTGGCATTGTCGGGGGGCGCTACATTCTCCGTGTCAGCCGGCTCGTCTCCGTCGTCCGTGACGATCACTCGCTCCGCCCGGATGATCTCCCCCGCATCCTCGTCTTCCACATCCTTCCCAGGCTGGAGCGGTGCAGGGTTCTCTGCACCTCCCTCTTCCTCCTGCGCAGGGGTGTCGGGGGCGCTCTGGGGGACCTCGGCATTGGCCTCCTCGTCCTGCCGCGGAGGCTCTGGGGCAGGATCAGCGGCGGGCTCCTCCTTGCTCTCCGGAATGCCGTTAGGGATGACCTCCGCCTCCTCTGGGGCCGGTCCGGCCTCCGTGTTCAGGGCCGGCTGGGCCCCTGCGGCCTGCAAGCTCTCCAGGCCGTTATCCATCTTCGCCGGCCCGGAGTCCGCCTCATCTTCTGGAGACGCAGACATGGCATCACCCACAACTGCAACACACAGAGGAAACCAGTTTCAGGGTCTGAGTCTTAAAGAAAATGACCTGCCAAATGCAGCCCTTCACTGGAAAAAGAGTTATTTAAACTGAAAAACACACAGGGAAGCAGACAGGCCAAGGGACTTTGAAGGCTATTTCTAGAAATGCCTGCCTCCTGCCTCTGCAAGTGGCGTCTCTTGGCTTTTACTCTCTCCCTACCCCTCAGTACAAATCAACTCTTCAAGGGTTCTGAATTTCTGTATGTTTACACTCGGACTTGGAACAGTACTGTCCTCTTAGGTCCACTTTTGCACTTGTTCTTGTGTTTGATTTGCACTTTGTTGTACGTCGCTCTGGATAAGAGCGTCTGCTAAATGCCACGTAATGTAATGTAATGTAATGTCTATAACGTTAGCTAGCTATCATGTCGCAAAGTAAAACGAATTCAGCTGATTCATTCGCTAGACAACACTGGGAATAGTAGGCTATAGCGGGAGGCAGATCTCAAGGTTTTCAAATCGGTTTATCGGTAATAAAACGTAATGGTGTTGGTCAGAATGATCCAGCTTGACTAAAGGCACACTGCTGCTTGCCGTTTAGCAGCGGAGGTGGCGGAGATGTCCATCACTAACTTCAGGCGAGGGAAATTCCGGGTCAAGCCTGACTGACACCGATTGGCCATAACAAACTGGGGAAGCATTTCTAAACGAAAACATTCAAATTCAAAGACGAGCAATGACATGGCCAAGGTCCAAAATTTTGACACACAAAGCACGAGTCTTCACAGAAGTTAGTTCTGTAGATGTATTAGCCAACGCTAGTAGTAATGGGCCGTTCGCGAATAAGTCGGCTCTTGGATCCAGCTTTTAGGTGAACGTTGGGAGCTGGCTCGCATTTTTTTGGGAGATGAACACAATACAAAATTAGACGCAATCATACGACGTCTAACTTCGAACATAATAAAGTGTAGGCATATCATTAAAAGAATATTAGGATCTAGTAAGAATGGCGAAATATTTGTCTCCCTCATATGTTTGCCCCTTTGCTGGCAGCGTGAGCGAGAGGGTCTGACTGCACTGCTCTTGTTATAATGATGTAGGCTACGTAGTCTTGAATTGACTGAATAAACGGCAAACTGTTGTTATATGGTATAACGGTTTAGAACTGAGCAGCAACAATCCTCCTATGACAGCCACAGTCAAATGAGATTGTATTTGTCCATACGATGTTGCGGAATTCTTTAATAGATGCATTAATTCGGTTAATGAATATTCCTACTTATTGAATATTTGACTAGCCATATCCTAATTTGTAACCACCAAATCGACCATATTGCAGAATAATATTATTTTGGAAATTAGAACACTGCGTCAGATTTTATTTAATAATTTAAATTATATATCAGCACAAATACCCATATGTCAAACCTCCACCAGCTTTGGCGATTTTTTGAGAAACCGGAAACGAAGGGCCGCTTGGGCCAAAGGATCCGACTCACTGAAAAGAATCGGAATGCCCATCACTAAACGTTAACGTTAGCTAGCCAACTGCGAACTTCAGGCAAAAAATAAATAAAAATGAACGTGGCACCCGATTCGCGACTTTACAGCCCAGAGCCAACCGGACTGGATTATTAATAGCCAAGTTAACTCCAACTAGCAAGTGTGTCGTTAATGTAAACGGACTAAACGTTAAATAAAATTAAAGAAGTTGGCTAGTCGAGCTCATTTAAAATGTAACGTGAGCAAACGATACTGTCCCTTATCTCGAAACTGCAGAAATGTTAACGTTACTGTAAGTTAGCTTACTATGGCCATCTTACCTCAGTTTTGAGCTTAAAGAGTAACTGGATGTACGGAGCTGAACTTGCGTGCATAAATTTGTAAGAAGTAACCGGCTAACCGGCTAAAACTATAATTGGCCCAGAATGCAAAAACGCGCCAACCATTCGTCACCAAGACAACAGTGCTTAGCAACACTGTCGCCATCACCACGGTGTGCTGACATCGCTCAAAAGGAAAGAAAGCAAACTACACCAAACACATAAATGACCATAATAAATACAATAAGTACGTATACAATTATTTTCTTGTTATCGTATCGTATTCCAAGAAAAAAAAACTCCAGAAATGCTTAATATGTTGTCCTTTACCGCTTCCTATTGTAAACATATTTAACAGTGTTGGAAACGGTTCAATTGGACTAAAACGGGCTTTTAGGAGTACTTTAATATATAACCTTTCATTAATGAAAATGTATAAGCCATTTAAAAAAATATTCATGCCCTGCTCATAAGAGATGCACAGCCTACTTTCCCTACTTTGTGCAGTGCAGTGTTGGTTTGGTATATTTACAGCAGGCTATTTGGCAGGGTTTTAGAGGGCAATGATAGATTACTAAACAGCAGGTCGTTTTTATAGCCACAGATATTTGGTTATAGAACATCATGCAACACAAAACATGGGAAATATATAAAACTGTCGTAAAGATATTTTATACTTATGTCGACCTGCCCAATGTGCTAACACAGACCTGACTCAAACCATAATTTCAGTAGGACAAAACATGAATAATGCAGTTGTCAGTGTTGAAGGCGTTGAACACCTAAAACTGCTTTATTCATGTTTTGTGCTTCTGAAATGATTATTTGAGTCAGGTTTGTGCATGCATGCGTGTACGGACTCCTACCAGGCGGTTCCTGTTGTCCGTTTTCCAGACTTGCTGGTGGGGCTTCCTCAGGTGATCCTCCATCTGAAAAACAGGAGGAGGACACATAAGGGGGTTGTGTGCATATTTTAATAATTCTGTGTAAACAGAGTGGTGTCTCCCACACTCACGACCTAAAGTGCTGGAAAACCCATCTTCCTAGCAATCCTGGCCAACATTCGTTGGATGACTAAAAAGGAATCTTAAGCACTAAGCTTATTTAATTCTGCCAAGAAACAAGAAATGTGAAAATGTGATTTATTTTTTAATATACGTGAGGTGTAAAGGACTTATCGCAACAGAACTGCGAGAAGGTACAACAGCAGCCTAGAAGACAGTATGGGGGTGGGGAGGTAGGTATTTCAGGCAGACAAAGTCACACCCACCTTCCTTCACTTCCTCTGCCTTGTCGTTCTGTTGGAGGAGACACACAGTGTTATTTGATGGCTCCACACAGAGCTCCTCTAAACACTCACTGTCACTGACACCCCATGCTAATGAATATTTCATGCTAGCCAGACACGGAGCAGTGGCACAGTGACCCAGCAAACAGTCCCCCAAGCAAGCATTCTTGACATTTATCTTTGGCCATCAGATACTACACAGTTGATCCACCAAGCCTCATGCATGGAAACGTTGTAATTTTCCACGACAGTTCATTGAAAAGTTATTTCAGTATTAAAATGCTAAATAACTAGAAAGGCTGTTGGAACGGGACTGGCACAGAGAAAACACAGCTACCCTTTAAAAACACAAGAGGGCCTCAGTGAGTCACAGAGTACTGTGCGAGACACAGAACCCAGTGACAGTTTATGATGCCTTCGGGTTGGCAGGAATTTGTGTGGAAAGCACACAGAAAACATTTATGAAAATATACCAAACAGACATTGCAGGACCAATATAATTAAAAGGAGTCCTGTGTTGAAATATGAAATATGAAATAAACAAACCTTTCCAGGTCTTCTCGTCTAAATCTTTCAGAACTACCTCAGGACAGGAACACATTAAACAGGAAATATTTTAAGTACTTATTTAAAAGACAGATTTGGCCCCTTTCCTGTTAAAGTGGCTACATGCCATGGCAGTTGGTGGGTTTAAGCTATAAACAAGCTAGTTCTTTATTGAGCAAAGCAAGTAGGGCAAATGAATTAAGTGAGCATTGCAACGTCTGTGGAAACCATCTGTATTTTATGCAAAAATATTGGATGTTTTTGGTTTACACTCCAGGGTTGGTTTTCCCATGAGGAGCTTTAAGAATGTGTTGTTTGTAAGTGATTTAGAGTGGGACTGGGGTCCCAAGTATGTCAGTGGGCCCCACCGGAAGCTAATTATTATGATGTTATAATGCATGTGTAAAGCATCCAGACTTAAATCAAAAATAGCATGTTTAGAGTTAAGTAATATGGTCGGATTACAATATAAAATGGAAATGTTTAGTGTTATGACGACAAAAAAGCTGGTCTTTCTGAACAAGAAAATGATTTCCTTCTCAAATAGAAAATAAATACAGAGGTCAATTAATTTGATGCTAATGAATTTGTATAGAACATGAAGGGCAACAGGTTTCTGGTTTAGCATTGCCTGAAAGTGTTTGTAAATGTGCACTGTGCTTTAAGTCTTTTGCAATGCACTCTGGGATGTACAGGGCTCCTGCAGGGTTCACATTAAAATCTCCAAGCATTTATTTGTGGGGAAAAAGGCTTTGTTGGAACTAAACAGTGCTTGAAAGTTATTTTCTGTAGTGCATATTGATGCACGTATGGGGTGCTTATGGTACAACATTAAAAACACAAGTGAAGCGATCCGTTGTCTTGGGGTAAGAAACAACACTGACGGTAATTTTTAGCAGCGTGCTCCTAATTATTTCAGGATGTTAGGGGTTGTTAAAAGCACTGTTGGGCTACAGAATGCAGTGAGGAACAATGTTGGATGGGGGCTGAGGGTGTCATCCAGTGGCTACAGGACCTCAGTGTTTACACAATGGAAATTTTGAATCCCTGATTTTTCTGCAGGTGCTAATTAAACTCCAAATGGACTCTCCAGAGAAGAGTAAATCTGTCCAGGTAACAGAGGCAACTACATCAATAAAGGAAGTGCATGCTGTCCTGGGCTCTTACATCCTGCTGCTCCTGCAGATCTGCTTTCTCTTCCACCGTCAGCTGGCTCTCCTGCAGCCTAGCACACACAGAGATACACTGATAATGCATAACCTTCAGAACAAACACACACAGAGACACAGTGATAATGCATAACCTTCAGAACAAACACACACAGAGACACACTGATAATGCATAACCTTCACAGCAAACACACAGACACACTGATAATCCATAATTTTCAGAACAAACACACACAGAGACACACTGATAATGCATAACCTTTCAGAACAAACACACACAGAAACACACTGATAATGCATAACCTTCAGAACAAACACAGAAAGAGACACACTGATAATGCATAACCTTCACAGCAAACACACACAGAAACACACTGATAATGCATAATCTTCAGAACAAACACACAGAGACACACTGATAATGCATAACCTCCAGAACAAACACATTATACACTCTCAGAAACAGGGACATTTTTGTTCTTCAAGGATCACATTTCCCAAATGTACCCTGAAAGTACAGTAATGTTCTCTTTGGGTACAAATTAGAATGTTTTCCAAACAAAAAAGGTACCAATTAATCATATATTGCTTTCTAGGGGTATAATCTTATGCACCTACAGGGTACCACCTCCAGCGACAAGCATTTGTATCTTTTTAGGCACTTCTTGTGTACTCATAGAGGAAACACAATGATGCATAATCTTCAGAACAAAGACACTATACTCATACAGTTACAAAAGTGAACGCTCTCCCTCTTTACAAGTTAGGTAGACGTGTTGTGAGGAGGCTACAGGTCAGGATGGGGTCAGTGTAAGAGATACTGCAGCCTGAAAGCTGGTCCTATCCGGCGGCAGTTGTGAGGGAAGCGGAGGGGAGTGGATGACGAGAGGTGGAGAAAAGGAGAGTGTGTGAAGAGGGGGTGGTGAAAGGAAAGCGCAGGGATCTTACTTGTCTTGTATTTGTGCCTCCACCTCTTCCGTTGGAGAGCTGAAGAAGGGAGAGTTGGGCCCGGGGCTCTCCGGGCTGGAGGGGGGCCCCTCATTCAGCCACTGGTCCCTGAGGGACTTCCTCTGTGGAGGAGAGGGAGAGAAGCGTTCTCACACACGACTTCACTCAGCTTCACTGCAGCGACAGGACACACACACACCGGCGTGTTTACCGCACGCACACATTCACACGCATGAATCTTTAATTACGGAAATGCAATACTCTGCAATAAACCGCAACAACGGAGACTGTTTTTGTAAATACCGTGATAAATACATTTCACAGCAGAATATTATATTGGTACATCTCGTATTGCAACAATATGCGTTTTTCCGGTCATAATGTGGAGATGCGCTGCAGTAGGTTGATAATATACTGTATTATGTTTAATTGTGTGAGGGTCCCAGCAGACTCTTGTGCTGCACTTGAGGCTCAGGTCTGAAGCTGAGGAGCCGTGGTCATGATCAGCACGAGGTCAGCGTGACAGCACAACCTGCCTCGTCCTCCAGGTCGCTTCACGGCAGGCCTCCCGAGTCTCCCGATTACACCGTAACGCAGAACTCAGCGGGTCCGTCTTCCCAGCACGCACTGCTCCCACCCATTTAAACCCATCTCTCCACAAGAAAACAAGGCAGCCCGTCCCTTTAAACCAGCACGTTATTTCCAAAACAAATAACTGTACGGCCTAAGGCGTAACCTCTCAGATCGCGAGCTGAGGGTACAAAGCCAAGCGCATTGTGTCACTGCCAAACAAGGAAATCTGTTTCCAGCACTTCCTTCCTGCAGATGGGAGGTCCCAGTCTTATGTGAGCCTCATGTCTCCCCAGTGACATGCAGCTATGAGCGCAGGTGACCACAGCCTTGTTTTCAAATTCAAACCATGAGTGGCAAAAAATATTAAACATGGAATGTAAAGTATTTAGTAAAAATATATACAGAATACACATTATAGTAACTTGATTTCATATGCATTTACATATATACACTCAGTGACCACTTTTATTAGGTAGACCTTTCCATCGGCTTGTTAATGCAAATATTTAATCAGCCAATCATGCGGCAGCAACTAAATGCATAAAAGCATGCAGACATGGTCAAGAGGTTCAGCTGTTTTTCAGACCAAATGTCAGAATGGGGAAGAAATGTGATCTAAGTGACTTTGACCGGGGAATGATTGTTGGTGCCAGACATGGTGGTTTGAGTATCTCAAAAACTGCTGGTCTCCTGGGATTTTCACACACAACAGTCTCTATTGCAGAGAATGGTGTCAAAAACAAAAAACATCCAGTTCTGCAGGCAGAAACGCATTGTTAATGAGAGGTCAGAGGAAATGAGCCAGACTGGTGGAAACTGGCAGGAAGGTGACAATAACATTGCATTACAACAATGGTATGCAGAAGAGCATCTCTGAACACACAACGTGTCAAACCTCTAAGTGAATAGGCTACAGCAGCAGAAGACCAATAAGTCTAAAAAATAAGTCTAACAAATACCTAATAAAGTGCTTGATGAGTGTGCATGTACATGCAATACATAGGGTTAGGGTTAGACAAGAGGGATATCGGGGGGGGGGGGAGGAAATCAGGAGGGAGGACTAAGGTATAGTTTGAAAAGATGCAGTGCAGAACAGCATGCAATCCCTGTTCAGATGGCTCTTTGAGACAGAAAGGAACTTGAGTGAACTGAGACATCATGTTATGACCCCTGACCACAGGGTGAAACCACCAGACCAGCACCCCACTAGAGGTTACCACAGCATCCCAGCATGCACTCCTCTTGGCTCCTGGCCCTTGTCTGCAGGAGATTTTAGTGGCACAGAGCACGTGTGGAGCACAGTGTTGGGAGAAGGGGACCCTGGAGTGAACAGGGTGCAGAGGTGAGGGGACTGAGCAGGGGAGGTGTGGGGGATTGGCGTCAGCGTAACCACTGCTACAGGAAGCACTCAGCGCTGCAGAAGGGAACCAGCACTACCCCACCTCCTCAGCTCTGCAGCTGAACTTCACACCGTCTCTTCCCCACATCATAACGAGGCAGTGGACTGTGATAGAGGGAGCAGTGGCACTAATGCAGCCAGGACGAGGAGGGGGGGGGGGGTGATACAGTAAAGAGGAAACAGCCTGAACAGTAGATTTCCTCTTTACCATGGTCACGGACAACCACACACATGAACACACTCGTACACGTTCACAGCTGAGTGTTTATTTGCCTGGAGCAGTGCAGCTCACACTGAAGTACAGTAGGAAGGAGGGAGACCAATCAAGAGTACAAGTGTGCACATGGGAATGGGATCAAAACTGTTCTCTAAAAAAAACAAGACCGTTACAATAGAGAACTTGACTTCAACACAACTGCTGTGTCTTTCCTGTGTGCGTGTGTGCGTGTCTGTATTTGCGTTTGTGGTGACACCCACGCTCATAGTTGTCTGCTTGGTTTTGCGGAGCGGAGCTAGTTTAAACACGCCGGCTGAGACGGGGGTAAAAGTTCACACCTTGCGCTGCTGATCTCTGAGCTTCTGGTCCTCCATTTCCCGCTTGGCTCGGTCCTCCTCCTCCTGCAGGCGACGCTTCTCCTGAGAGAGAGAGGTAACACGTAAAACACCAGCCTCGACCCGGCCACACCATACATGCAATGCACCACAGTATTGACCTTTAACACACTACAGGGGCCCCATCATCTGCCACTGCCCTGTGAGAATCAGGGGGCCTGGACACTATGGCGTG
Organism: Conger conger; assembly: GCF_963514075.1. Classification (NCBI taxonomy): domain Eukaryota; kingdom Metazoa; phylum Chordata; class Actinopteri; order Anguilliformes; family Congridae; genus Conger; species Conger conger. The sequence continues at coordinate 70,488,039 of NC_083761.1, read as the reverse complement.
ACGAAGCCTGCACACGGTCCAGCACACGTCTACCAGCACCCTCACCCCTGCCTCAGTGCGCCAGAGGGGAATCACATGCAGGAAAGACACTTCCACTTCCCCATCTTATCTGATGCGGCGCTCAGCTGGGTGAAAATGCTAAGATTGTGAAACCTGAGTTCAGATACGCCACATTCGTTTAAGATTATCAAGGCGGGGACATTGCTGAGCACATAAAATACGGGTGATGTCACTGTGCGTGATATGTACGGTGTACCTACGCTAACTGCGGTGTAGCGACGGCTCTATAACGCCCACGCCTCCACAGAGAGAGGGAGACGCAGCAGGTGTGTGTGCTCCAGGGGCCCTGCCCTCCGCCGCACTGCGTACTGGAGACGCGCTCAATTATTCAGAGGTTGGAGAAAGCAAGGGAGCCAGCTTAGGTTCACATGCCAGGCAGCGTACGTGTGAGTGTGCGTGTGTATGAGTGCCTCTGTATCCATGTATGTGTGTGGGCACGTCTATGAATGTCTGCGCGTCTATGAGTGTGTGTGTGTGTGTGTGTGTGTACGCACATGTGAGACTGCGCGTGTGTGTGTGTGTGTATGTGCGAGTGTGCATATGTGTGGGTGTGTGGATGGGTGTGACAGAATGCAGGATCGAATGACATTGCTGAAATGGTTTCACTGTCACGGTTAGCTGCGAGCTCTCAGATACACAGGGACGTGGTTCTAGGCTGGTCTCCGTGGGTCTAACAGCTTCCTGCTTGAACACAGGAGCTGTTAGTTCAGCTTCCTCTTCATCCAAGCTGGGGAAGCTCTGATTTCACAGTTCAGTACGCTTTATGACTATGTAATGTTGATGTAAGCAAGTTAATCTTGCGTTTATTCTCGTACTTAGAAGGCACGGTTCAACACAATGACATTTGTCTTCATTTAATCTTTGACCCTCAAGTGAGAGCATTCATCACCTACTTTTTTCATTACGCTAATTACTTCTACAATTCAATGTGTTTTTGCGCTTCACCCAGTAGTTACAAAAACAAATTGTGAGATTACATACCAGAAAAGTACAATGAAACACATTGATATAAATTCATTCACAAAAATGTTCATCAGCACTCAAGCACATAGAGGAAAGACAAATGTCTTCTTCCTCTACATATGAAAATAAAATTAAACCAAAACAGTTACCAGGGCAGTAAACAATGACAGTAAATACTACATGAAGCGTGTTCCCCCTATTCTTCACTTATAAAACTAACCACTCCCCTACAGCCACTCTATACCTGCCCTCTCACTACAGTAACAACTGACTCTCGCTCCGCACAGTCTCTCCTCTGCTCTATATCCACGCTCCCCCACTAATTTACACCTACACCAACTCATTTCTAACCCCCCAGTCCACAATCACACTGCCTCTCTTCCTGCTGTAGACCCTCTCTATCACTACTCTACCCTGGCACCCCACCTATGTCCCCACCCACTCTCAAATCATATCTTATCCTCAATCTCAGCTCAACCCCCCCCCACCTCAGCCCAGTATTGACTGGCCTTCTGCACACTCATTTAATCATCCCTTTCCCTCCCTCCCTCAGAGCTCAGTGGTGTGTGTGTGTGTGTGTGTGTGTGTGTGTGTGTGTGTGTGTCTCCACAGGACGCACACTCACCGCGATGGCCTGAAGTCTCTGCTGGTACTTCTCCGCCTCGTCCATCTTCCACCTGCGACACAGAACATGGGGTTTATACGGCACAGGGGTGGCCCCGGGTCCCAACCATCCCACTGCCAGAACAAACCACCGTCTGAAGTCCCAAAACACACATCCCTAAGGCTCATATTTTACAGATGACTACATTACTCTTTAATGTTTACCCCTTTTCACCCAATCGCACTGGTCAGCACTCATCAACTATGCGCCTTCCTGCAAAGCAACTCATGTCAGCTGGCATAGAGAACAGTGTCTGAGGAAGACACTTCTTGTGCATCTCAGCAGGCAGACTAGCCTATAAGGCAACAGGCAGCGCCTGTTCCACCACTGCTGCTGCTCCGGCAGACTGAAACCCTGCCTTCCCCGGGTGAGGCTAGTGCCAACTGCTCATCGGCCCAGGGTCTGTCAGCCACAGCCTACACTACTGAAAAAAGATGTTTTTGGCGAGTACTTCCATGAGCAGCACTTCAATTTGTTTTTTGCCTTTACTCAGCCATCCCTTTAAAATGACCTGTACTGGAATTCCAAGCTGGTATTTTAGGGCCATCAGTTCATGTGGTCACAAGTTCTGCAAATGCGCTTTTAATTCACGACCGGTTGGCATTAATCAACATACGCAAATGGTTATGAAAAAAAGTTCACGTTTGACAATACATATACATTTACACATCGATGAGTGAGGCCCAATGATTGTGCTGAGAATGTAGAATTGAGAAGATGGACATTTGTGTGGACAGTAAAAACAGTCTGCGGCTCTGAGGGCCAAAGCACTCGAACAGCTGAGATGGAAGCTGCCGGGTTTCATGGGACACAAACAGAGATGCAAATGGAGGGACGCCATAGACTGAAATAATTCTTCAGTTCGTCCTCTGTTCTCGCACACATTTCCAGAGTGGAGTCAGAGAGCCACTCCACACCTCCTCACACCAGTATCTCCAAATACCCTCACACCACCATCATCATAAAACACCCTCAAAATAGCGTCTCCAAACACCCTCTCACCACCATCATAAAACACCCTCAAAATAGCGTCTCCAAACACCCTCACACTAGTGTCTCCAAACACCCTCACACCACTATCTTGAAGCACTGTCAACACCACTATCTCCAAACACCTGAGCACCACCATCTCCCAAGCTGCTCCTGACTTTCAACTGCAGAGATCAGTTTCGGAAATAAAAAAAAAAACAGAAAAAAGACAAAATAATTATGGAGTAAACAAAAAGCCTTTGATGTTGCATATTGTTTTGCTCCCAACTGAAAAGCCTGCAGCTGATTTAAAAAGACACAATCTTTTTATCAGGAAGCTTCTCATCCTCTCAGGAGAGGGCTCAGAGTTAGACACCGGGCTTCCTGCCTGTGCTCTATACCTCCAGGCGTACAGCTACCCTGCCCAGCGGTTGCTATGGTGACCTACCCACCAATACACAAATGAGAATATTCACTTTCCACAGAAATAGCACAAAAATACACTTTCAAAAGGGCTCTTTTTTCTGGGTTATTTGGTTTCAAAGAGATACACCCACTCACCACGCTGGGAGGGTTGATCCCTGTGCTCTGTAGGAGACTTGGGCTCCTGGGGGAGCCAGGGGGAGTGGCTGAGGCAGAAGGTGGCCAAAATTAAGTCACTCTACCCTTCACAGTCCCATTTTGGGATCGGGATTGTGACCTGGATAGGGATTATGTTTGGAATGAGGACCCTGATTAGGATAAGGGTTATGATCCCAGTTTACACTAGGGTCGGGTTCAGGGCAAAGATAAGGGCTAGGGTTAGGATCAGGATTGTGAGTTGGGTGATGCTTCAAGTTAGAACGAGGGCTTCCCGCAGCAGGTCAGGCGTGGTGAGCCAACCCTCACACCGGCAGCGTTAGCGGGAATGGATGGCTTCCTCTAAAGAAGCCTCCGGAACGACGCGGCATTAGCTCGGTTAGCGCTCCGGACCAGCAGGGGGAAGAGGAGAAGGGCTCCAGCTGCACTCTGCCTCAGTAAGCGTAGCATTGCCCTTCAGGCTTCGCTGGTTGTGGATATCCACTGCAACAGAAGCTCAAGCACTCTCCAGCGCTTCACCGAGCGGCGTGCCCGTCGTTCCAGACCCTTGCCGTTATCCCCCATAATCGCCGTAAGCCCCCCCGGCCCCCTCCCCCCCCCTCGGCTTTCCTCTGCCCTCTCTCAAACACACACAGTCAGCCAGACAGACAGCGGTTAAGAACGAAGAAGCCTCGTTCTCAGACAATAATCATTACGGACGTAGATAACGATAAAAGCGCGGCTCACAAGGCTCTTTTGTAGTGTGGAGGGGAGGAGGGGGGAGGGCGGACATAGCAGTTTAAACGCTCAGCCTGAAGTCGCAACAGCAGAGCTGGCAAAACCCACATCAAAAGGCAACTCATCATCAGACTGCCCGTTTGATCAGGTGCGGCCAGGCTTTGCCAAGCTCTCCAGACCCCAAACCAATCTGTGCCACATGACTGGCTCACTGAGCCTGGGGACGCAGGTAAAGATGAGCTTTACATCAGGAGTCTGGGATAGAGCTCTGCAGCCAACTGTCATGTGAACTGCTGTATCATAATCAGTCGTAAGTCGTGACTTTCACATTAATCAATGTTTATGTAAAAATGCTTATTTTGGGCTGTTTTTGCTTTCAACTTCATTTTGTAGAACGATAACTTGCCATTCATAATCTGTATGTCATAACGCGAAATTAGTAGAAATATAGTGTTTACGATTTTATTTTATTATTTTTAAAGATATTTTTTAGGCCTTTTTCAGCTTTATTGGACAGTATAGTATAGAGAGACAGGAAGAATGGGAGCGAGAGAGAGGGGAAGACGGATTCGAACCGCCGACATCGCGGCTCGCAATGAGCATGCAGTCAGTGCTCTACAGGCTGCGCCACCGAGACACCCAGTGTTTACGATTTTAAATGCAAAATGTCAAAGTGAAAGTAACGCCAGATACGTGCATTGTTTGGAGGCTAGCCAACTTGTCACTGTTCACCAGTCACGAAAAACCAAATCAGCTGCGTCCGTGGCTACATGTTAATATATTTGTTTTTATGGTCTGAGGAAACCAAGGTCTTGAGGAAGTGTCAAAAGAAAATGTTTAGAGTAAAAATATAGTCTTAAAGGGTTTATACATAAGAGAACAAGTTATAGCTCCGGAATTTCCCCAGTCTCCGAGCTTCATGGAACTTTCACGATTAAACTTTGAAGCCATTTTTCTGAAAAACATAGTTTTGGTGGCAAAATTAAACAGGTCACTCCCTTGATCTCTGGAGTAGAGAGACTTTGGTATAATTTCTATTAGTTTCTAAAACTCAAAATACGTTTTGGGGTCAATAAGACCGGGCGAGGTGGAAGGTGGCCAAAATTAAGTCACTCTACCCTTCACCCTGTTTGGGATCAGGATTGTGATCTCGGTAGGGATTATGTTTGGACTGAGGACCCTGATTAGGATAAGGGTTATGATCCCAGTTTACACTAGGGTCGGGTTCAGGGCTAAGGTTTTTGATAGAGGATTTTGATAGAGCATGTTACATATACCCACTGAACACTTCCAAATGCAGCGTGGGAATTCAGAGATTCTCCATTACTCTGCATCACAGTTCCACACAGTACAGCAGCACAGCGTTCACGGTTACAGCATCTCGGACAGATGACATTTTACTGAACATCGTACAGGTTTCCCTCTAGGCTTGGTTTTGTAAATGTTGGTTTTGTATTTGCAGAAATTATTTGCTTATTTGTGTTCATAACTTTTTCTCAACCAAGGAAGACATCAGAGAATGGAAATATGTCTTATTTGGTTGAACTGTGGAAGCGAACAGCTTTTCATATAAAAAGCACATTCAAACACGAGAGAATTTCCCTCCATTACCACAGGTGAAGCCTCAAGGTGTGTTGCACCTTCTGAAGTTGATCCCAGGGGACGACAAGGAAACGAGAATAAAATGGCGAATACAGACAAAAAACTCTATTGTGAAGGTGCGAATGAGGCACTGCAGGAAAGCGCTGGCGTATGGGTGCTGTGGCTGTTGGCTGGGGCCTACAGCTAAAGCACCTACTCTAGATCAGCGATGGGCAACTCACTGAGAGTCGGTGTGTAAGCAGGATTCTGCTGTCACCAGTTACCCTGGCTCAATCAGCTACTTGCACCATGACCGATTCACTCGTAAATTAGACCACAAGAAAATGCTACAAGACTGTCGTTCAACTCATGGAATGTGGCTAGAAATGGCAGATCATGTAAAAGATTGGGCTATTAAAATAATTAAAATCAGAAGTTGGCCTAAAATCCACCCCTGCTCTAGATGCAGTGATGCACCCCACGGTCTGGAATCTACGACCATGACTGGGTGTCCCGCAGGGTAAATGCATGCTTGGCCACAGCATGGCCCAGTGAATGGGGGTTTGATTAGGCAGGGTGATGTCTTCCTTGTAGGCAGCTGCAGACTGTTTGTGCCAGTTGTGAGACTTGAGGATAACATAAGACTGAACTGCATGGTCCTCTAATGACACACAGGCTTGTCTGCTCCTGCCCGAATTCAGAGGACATTACCGAATATTTGAAGAATCCACACACGCGTACTAATACGATGACAATGTCATGTAAAAACATGTTTCCAGAACTAGAGCCAAGCTATTCACATAATCAGGAAAAGGGTGTACACAATTCAGTGCACGTGTGTCAATAAATACACCTGAATACATCATACATTTGGCATGCAGAATTATTTACGACCGGTTTCACACGCACAAACCTATGTTTCCTGCTGTACATTCCTTAAAATAATTCATCCCTGTCAGTCATCCGACTAGCTCAACGGAATGTGGTGCGTTGCATCATCTGCTAATGAATTCACCATCCATCACTGTGCCCACAACTTAATCACAGCCAACTTTCAATTGCTGGCTGTCAGTAGCTTATTATGCGAACATCTGAAAGATTAAGCTCATGAGATAATGAAATAAGGCACTTTACGCCAGGTTCCTTTGCCTTTGGTGATAAAAAATAATTACCTTAAAAGGACACCAAATGCATTTCTAAATTCAACATTTGATATTTTAATTAAAACAACGTAGCAGACATCTTTGCAGAATTGTGTCATTTCATAGAATTTGATGTCTGCATTTTAAATAAACCAGCAATTAATTAATTATCTGTAATTAGGACGTAACAAGCAGAAACACTTATCATGATGGTTATACAGGTAGAGTGAAGAGGCTTGTGATGCATATGTGATGTCAAACAGCCACTCATCTAAAGGAACCGTCATGTGCAGTCATGATTCAACCACACAGTCACAGACCCACAAGGGCCATACTCCCCAGGACCCACAGTGAGAGGTACAGACATACACCATGAGAGGTACAGACATACACAGTGAGAGGTACAGACATACACAGTGAGAGGTACAGACATACACAGTGAGAGGTACAGACATACAGTGAGAGGTACAGACCACATAGCGAGAGGTACAGACCCACAGTGACAGGTATAGAGGCACACCGCGACAGGTAAAGACACATAGTGGGAGGTACAGACCCACACAGACAGACGTACAGACCAGCATCCCATCCCCAGTCACCTTAGCCTTGATACTCAAATCCAGTGATGCAAATCCTGCTGCAATTAGAGACCCTGTAGGGTACTCAAATCCACACTTAATGCAGGGCTGGTTCAGGCAGGTTTGCAGGTAAATGTTAAGCCTAGACAGGCTGAAGGCCCGTTTTCTCTGTCAATCTTCTTCTGATGACCCTAAATGGGATACATGGCCTATTCTTGTCATTATGTAATGTTAAGTTCCTATATTGCCTTTTAAATACACTCAATGATATGCTTTATTTAACAATGTTTTTTTCAAACTGCTGTGTTGACCCGTGTCGGCTAAATGACTATAATGTAACGTAATGTAATGTAATGACCCTATTGTGTGAACCTGCAACGGGACCGTGGCGTTCGATTTAGCAGTGCACTGATGCAGTGCACCCTGGGACTGCATGACAGCGGTGCACGGCTGGCTGCCTGCCGCTAACCCCCTTCCTCTGCACAGACAGCCCCAGCCTGGCTGCGCTCATGCCTTCGTGAACAGGAAGGAAGTGAGCAGTCTGGAGGTACACAGCTGAACTGTACAGATAAATGGGGCCCTGCGTTTTCACCAGCCAGAACGCATGGCTTTGTAATTCAGTCCTCCGGCGACAAGATGCAATTACAGCCTCCTAATGAATCCAGCCATCGAGTAATATTTCATTATCCTCTTCCACATTTTCATATTAATGCACCCATACTCAATATACAAATATTTTACTAGCACCACCAAATTATTTGTCGAAACGGTGATTTCTGGCTTTGAACTTAACCCTTTCGGTCCCAAGCCCAGTATGAAGTGGTTCTTCCGAAAGCCTAAAGCTGGTTGAGAAAGTTGAGAAAGTTGAGACAATTTAGTAAGGTTTTAATAGGTGCTATAGTATAACAGTTATTTGGTTGAAAAGGTATAAGGTTCGTATGATATTGGTACTGTTGAATATCTTGGGCATTCCAAATTGTTGAGATAGCAGTGACAAATCTAGAGAAACAGAAGTTCTGTTCTCATTATTATTTCATATATATATATATATATATATATATATATATATATATAATAGTTCTCACTGAACTCCAACTTTAGAAACTGTGAATATAAAGATAAAAGAGAATAATCATCAACAGTTCACGTCATTGGGAGTAAGCGTCATGGAATTAAACCACCCAGTTGTGAAAATGCATTCATGCAAAACAAATGACAATCTACTTAATCAGCTCTCAACGTATAGCTCGTGACTGTGCCATGCTGCATTCGTACAAGACCGAATTACAAGCTACAAGCCCCAGCAGCTGAAATCCCGGAGAAGGAAGAAACCGTTTTCTGTGTCAGAGCCGTAGGGATAAGGTGACCGGTACACCTGAATGGTAGTGAATAACCCAGAATAAAAGATCCTCCTCCAGCTCGCTCCGTGAGTAAGGGACAAAAGAGGAAACGGTTAGCGCCGCCCAGTCAGGTGGTAACTCCATCGGAAAGTAGCACAGACACCGTCGGGCGAGGTGTCTAAAGCTACGCCACAGCTCCGGGCCTTCTGACCCTGAGCGGAGACAGAGGACACACCTGGCCCTGCGCTATTAACCACGCAGGGAGAATCCTCACAGGAGTGCATTGTGGGGAAATTTTTTTTGTTTTTAATCTCTGTGTGAAGGAAGTAGTTTTATAGTGTGAAACTGCAGTAGACTGTACCGATAGCAGGTAATTTTTCATAGCTGTTTTGCAATTATAGCATAATAAAATTGTGTGTGTCTACCTTAGACTATTACGTATTACTACTACTGTAGTACTAATTAAAACGATAAATCCTCCACAAGGCTTTATTACGCATTTAAATGAAAACCTACTTTGTTACAATGCTATGTGGCTACAGCGTATTGAAAATACACGTGGCCCCGATTCCTCAGTAATGGATTTAATACCCATTAACGCTGCAGGGAAACATCTTTATGCCTCCCAGTGCTGGAGCCGTCCTCACTGCAGTGCGAAAGGTGCGCGCTGGGGGAACATTCCGGGGCTGGCGGTTACACGTGTGTGTGTGTGTCTGTTCATGACTACCACAGCATTGTCCCGAGCCCGTTTCCTGCTCCTGCAGTCCTGAGGCAGGCTCACACATTGGAGAGGACTGAACTGTATCTTGTATGTGAGACTTGGAGGGGGGGGACTCCGGACCTCAGTCAGGAATGCAGACAGCCAGTTGTGAGTTTGGGGGGAGGGTGGCAGGGGGCTGGTTTGTGCATGCTGACTGCAGGCTAACTGCTCCATCCCCAGCCCCATCAGGTGATTGTGAAATCACCTCCTGGCTGTTTACACTGCGGATTCTACTCTGGCCAGCCATGGCTCAGTGTGAATGTGATTTACGGCCCTAGATTGCAGTCATGACTGACAACCACAGGCACAACTTTAAAGTATCACCCAGCCCTTCAAAGGCAATCAGCCCTTTCATTATCCACTCACTCACAGGGTTTTTGAAGTTACCCTTCAGTTTTTAAGTTATTTATTTTAAACTCTTTTTGCTGAAGGGACATATTTAACATGCAGACATTGTGTGTGGTAACCGTGCATGGCAGAGTAAATGTGTGTAAGTTCATTATTGAGGAATACACGTGTGTGTGTGTGTGTGTGCTTGTGTGTGTTTATGTGTATGTGTGCGCGTGTGTGTATGTGTGTGTGCACGTATGTGTTTGTGTGTATGTGTGTGCGTGCGCACGTGTGTGGTTGGGCGAACATGCCTGAATTTGTGTGTATGCGTACACATGTGTGCGTGTGTGTGTATGTGCGTGTGCATGTATGCGTTTGTGTGTATGTGTGTGCATGGGCGTGTGTGTGTGTGGTTGGTGAACGTGTCTGAGGTTGTGTGTGTGTGTGTGTGTGTGTATGTGTACATGGGGGGTTTGAGTGGAATGTTAAAAATGCGCTAAAAGCAGCTGCAGTCCCACTGAAGGCCCTCTGACTGGGCAGCGTGGGTCAGGGGAGGAAAAACACTGCATTCCTGCGAGTGCGTTAATGTGCAGCCCTGCAACAACAGCACAGCACCTCCCCACGACCCAGCACAGAACCTCCCCACGACCCAGCGCAGAACCTCCCCACGACCCAGCGCAGAACCTCCCCACGACCCAGCGCAGAACCTCCCCACGACCCAGCGCAGAACCTCCCCACGACCCAGCGCAGAACCTCCCCACGACCCAGCACAGCACCTCCCCACGACCCAGCACAGAACCTCCCCACGACCCAGCACAGAACCTCCCCACGACCCAGCACAGAACCTCCCCACGACCCAGCGCAGAACCTCCCCACGACCCAGCACAGAACCTCCCCACGACCCAGCACAGAACCTCCCCACGACCCAGCACAGCACCTCCCCACGACCCAGCACAGCACCTCCCCACGACCCAGCGCAGAACCTCCCCACAACCCAGCGCAGAACCTCCCCACAACCCAGCGCAGCACCTCCCCACAACCCAGCGCAGAACCTCCCCACAACCCAGGGCAGAACCTCCCCACAACCCAGGGCAGAACCTCCCCACAACCCAGCACCTCCCCACGACCCAGTGCAGAACCTCCCCACGACCCAGCACAGAACCTCCCCACGACCCAGCGCAGAACCTCCCCACGACCCAGCACAGAACCTCCACCACGACCCAGCACAGAACCTCCCCACGACCCAGCACAGGCCTCAACACCCACTCAACATGCACAAAAACAGCTATCTGTTACGGTTACTTTGAGTAAAATTGAAATACTCTATTTGAGTAACGTAAACCCACCATGTTCCAAACACCAAGTTAGCTCACCATGTTCCGAACACTGCAACTTTCATTACTAAGAACAATAAAATTACTTCCAGATCAGCTTTGGTTTTTGTGTGTGTGTGTGTGTGTAAAGTCCTTCTTTTTTCATAAAAACTAGGTACGAGTCACATACGTGGTCCATTTCAGCATACAGTGACATGGTAACAGTGCTCCACTGTAACACTGTGGTGTGGAAGCTGGGGAGACCGAACCAGGCAGGCTTACACGGCAGTGTTGGGACCATCGTATGAGAAGAGACAGAGCTCCATTAGCTGGGGGGTAATGAGTAATTCACTCAAGCTCATTTGAGACCGGCCCTGTGCTGGGCCCACCTCCCTCTCTGAGAGCAGATCAATGCTCTCTCTGTCAGCCTTTTCCCCAGGGCTGCGTCCGCGGACAATGGCCCTGCTGTTCAGACAGGAACCGCCACTTCACAGACCCCAAACCTTCTCCGTGCGATGCGGCCCCCGCCCCGCCGTCGCCGAAACACCGGGAAACGCTCACCTCTCCTCGCACGTCCTCTCCCCCCGCGACGCGCTGTGGCTAGAAGACACCTGGGGTGTCACACCATCAGCCACGATATGCTGCCAAACGCTACGAGCCCTCTGTTCTCAGCCAGCGTGTGTGAACACATCTGACAGTGCAGGAGGGGGACCCTTTCAAATGCGGCCAAGTGTGAGCGTGTTACAGCTAAACAGACCATTTCTCCTTCCTAAGGCAGCTCAGTGCACTCCACCTCTCTCTCACACACACAGACACACACAGACACACACAGACACACACAGACACACACACACACACACACACACACACACACACTGCTGTCAGCGAGCGTGCCGGCTCTATTCATGCAGGCTCCTGGGAAGAGACAGACAGCTCCAGCTTTCACCTGCGACTGTGAGGGTGCGTGTTTTTACAGGTCCCTAACAATGCAGCGGGAAGCAGAGGAATTCCTATTTCCGTCAGGGTGTGCGATGGTGGTGAGGGAGAAGGGATGGGAGAGCGGGGGAGAGGGAGAGAGGGGGGGAGCGGGAGAAAGGGGAAGAGGGGAGAGATGGAGAGAGAGGAAGGGGGAGAGGGGAAGAGGGGGGAGGGGAAGAGGGAAAGAGGGGGGAGAGGGAAAGGGAGAGAGAAAGGAAGGGGGAGGAGGTGACCTGCAGATCGGGTCCTGCATTCCGTACACGGGACAGCTCGACAGGGGGAGGGCTGACCAACACAGGTCACCTGACTGAAATGCCAAACTGGCCACGACTGTACATGCACACACACACAATCTGTCAGTCATCAGTCCTCGGCGGTAATGTGTGCTAGCGCACAGCGCTAACATCCTGTTCTTTGGGCCTTTGGAGCGGAGATAATAACCGTTTGTGTGCAGTGCTCAACCTGGTGCTGTCGAGCACCTGGAACAGCTGCAGAGAGGTACCTGCTCCACCACCTCCTCCTCCTCTAACCCTTCTGTAAGCCTGCCTCCCCCCAACCCACCCAGAACCCACCCACCAACCCACCCAGAACCCACCCACCCTTCTGCATCCCCCTCAACCCAGCACCCTCTGTAGCAGCCGCTAAGCCTGCCCCTGTCCAATAATCGGGGATTCCCAGCGGCTTTCATTCCACAGGGAAGAGAGACATCAGGACCATGACGGACCGTGTCATCGCTCTGCTCCCGTGACGCAAGACACACACACATTCCACCAATTAGGATCTTACAGCACTGAGAGGAGCAGGGAGCGAAAGGGAGAGAGAGGAGAGAGAGGGGAGAAGAGAGGGGGATGAATGAAATGGAAAGGCACAGCAGTGATAGGGGCGTGCTCTGAGACACAGGGCTAAGGGGACACGTGTGGGGCTCAGACAGAGAGGGGAGTGCTCTGAGACACAGGGCTAAGGGGACACGTGTGGGGCTCAGACAGAGAGAGGAGTGCTCTGAGCCACAGGGCTAAGGGGACACGTGTGGGGCTCAGACAGATAGGGGAGTGCTCTGAGCCACAGGGCTAAGGGGACACGTGTGGGGCTCAGACAGAGAGAGGAGTGCTCTGAGACACAGGGCTAAGGGGACACGTGTGGGGCTCAGACAGAGAGGGGAGTGCTCTGAGACACAGGGCTAAGGGGACACGTGTGGGGCTCACAGAGAGGGGAGTGCTCTGAGACACAGGGCTAAGGGGACACGTGTGGGGCTCACAGAGAGGGGAGTGCTCTGAGACACAGGGCTAAGGGGACACGTGTGGGGCTCAGACAGAGAGGGGAGTGCTCTGAGACACAGGGCTAAGCGGACACGTGTGGGACTCAGACAGATAGGGGAGTGCTCTGAGACACAGGGCTAAGGGGACACGTGTGGGGCTCATACAGATAGGGGAGTGCTCTGAGACACAGGGCTAAGGGGACATGTGTGGGGCTCAGACAGATAGGGGAGTGCTCTGAGACACAGGGCTAAGGGGACACGTGTGGGGCTCATACAGATAGGGGAGTGCTCTGAGACACAGGGCTAAGGGGACACGTGTGGGGCTCAGACAGATAGGGGAGTGCTCTGAGCCACAGGGCTAAGGGGACACGTGTGGGGCTCAGACAGCTCGGGGCAACGCACAGCGAGCACGGCTCCAGACCGGCCGACGCCCAGACGGAGCACGTCTGTGATGAAAATGTGCAGTCGCCTCTAAACGCAAATCCACAGCTAAAGCACAAGCCGACCGGCAGACACAGCAGCCAGAAGTCACATTACACGCACTTAGACCGCTATCTGTCACTCCTACACTGGATCCCTCACTTTTCCACTCAGAAAAAGTGACACGAAATATCAAACGGGTTTCCGTTAAGCCCCTGCTGATCCCCTCTTCTGACGGTGGAGGTCCTCAGCGGGTCGGTGACGGGTGTGTACGTGTGTGTGTGTGTGTGTGTGCGTGCGTGCTTCATCTATGCCCAAGAATGATGATCCTGTGTATTCTACAGAGCCCCTGTCACTCACGGAACCCGCAACATTGCCATGTTCAATTATTTAGGTAGGGTTAGGAGGCGGTTTATCCCATTCACACAAGTTTCCTACACATAAAATTTCCGTGTTGAGTCGTGACATGATATGACATGACCGTTCCACATAGATTAGGCAAGTCTATCCCCCGAAGCAATGCAGGACAAATATTAATGTTATGTACAGTAGCTGATCTTTAAAACGGCCAGATTTCCTTGAATAATAGGTTTTGGCAGAGATGTAAACCCAATAACAGGACACAGTTGAAGAATAATAGCTTTAAGATAACTTATGGGCTTCTAGGCTATAAGTTAGCTCAGTTACAGGATCCTAAATATCTAATTCGATAAACAATGTGAAGGGTTATTATTCTCATTATATTACTTATTTATATACATTTCTATAATCGTATATGAATTGTATGAATGAGTGAGCAACTGTGTGAACCAGACACAAATATCACTCAGTCCGGAAGGTTACAACTCCTACAGGCCTTCGGCATTACTGAGAGGGCAGATTCAGAGCAGCAGACTGGTTATTAAATAAATTGTGCCAGAAACAAAAGGTCTCGCATAAGAACATCACAACCTTAAGCGAGCTTTATCCAGGAATGTGGCTGCTTTTGTTCACACAGAGCCACGGTGGAAGATCTCCGTAAATGGCTCTGGGTCCCATCCCTGGAAATCGGAGGAACATTGTACACGGAAAAAGAACTCCGACTCTGACATGCAGAATCAGCAGAACATTTATAGGTTACGATGCATGTGTAAAAGGGCCTGTGTGCGCACACACACAGTGCTCATTAACTTAACCAAAGGAGAGGCAATGACAGACACACACACACACACACACATACAAACACCCATACTGTCACCACACATACTGCCACACAAAAGTACCAACCCTGCTACACACGCACACGCACACACACCCACACACACCTACTCATGCAGACACACAAAAACACCCACACACACACAAGTACCAACTCCCTCTCTCTTTCTGTCTCTCTCACACCCACACACACCTTCACTTCCACACTGAGGACCCCCCACTGCCAGAAGAAGAGAGAGACATGTTTTCACACGACAATTATTCAAGTTATAACTCTTCACATCACAGAATCTATTGGCATTTAAATGGGATGAAGCGCTTCAACAGGATCTAAAAATAAACTGCACCAGCAGGCTCATAACCGTGGCTTTTCTATTTTCCTGTGGGAGGCGGCTCCGATTTGTCTGCACGCTTGGTTAAGCATCCAATCAAATTTCTCATCCTGTTTTTAAATCTTCTCCCAAGGCAGAGAACTCACAAACATTAATTACCGTGCTCGGAAGAAAACACATTAATATTCATGTTAAAATTCAGACAACAGATTAATTTGTCTTTATTTGTACTTGCGCAATAGATGATGTCTTTAAGCACGCTCTGTGAATTGGGGGAAGTGTACTCACAGATAATTGGGGGGAAAAAAAAACAAAGGTAACACTCAATCAATCTCAATACTTCCACACCCCTGACACTTGCCAATAGAGGCAGGAAGAGGAAGGGAGGCTGGGCCAGGTCGGCTCTCCCACATTGTAAGTCCCTCCACACCAGGCAGCTCAACGACTAGGGTCAGGCCTGCTGTTTGCAGTGTCTCTCTTCTGGCACCCAGCGTCTGGGCAAGTGTGGTCCTCCCCTTACGCAGGGTATACCTCAGTGCAGAATGTCTCCGTCATTGTCCTACGCCTATCAGGCCGTCTCAGAGCCCCGTAAACCCTGAGACCACCTATTTAAGCCCCAGAAGGATTACCTGATGGCTCCAGGAGATAAATACAACCATAGCAATCGCGTGGCAATCTGCGGCGCGGTGAAATGAAGACCGGTAAACGCGCTGCTTTATGCACGGTTATGTTTCTCGCCGTCCTTGACAGAAACCCACGGTTTTAAAATTCCAGGCACTTATGTGGTTTGAACGAATGCTAATCCTCACGTTTGAAATGGAGCCAGAACGTAGCCCAGGAGAGCGAGTGGGAGGGCGGAAGGGGATTGGTGTGGGGGGGGGGGGGTTCTCAGTGGGGGCCACCTGCTCCGACGAGTTCTGACAAGACACCTTCAACTGCCCCTGCGTGCTGAGCATGCCGATAGCTAACCCCAAATCTCACCCTCAGAGGAGATCTGCACTGCGTCCCTGCTGCAGACATACACACACACACATTCTCACTACACCCCAGATACTCTCACACACATACCAGAGACATTCGTAAACACACACCACCACCACGCACAGGCAAGCACACTCCGCACACCTACAACAGACACAAAAACCCAGAGATACACTCACACATAAACCACAAGCACTGGTCAATTAAAGTACCCACACCTCATCCACACACAAACTCACAGGTACACACACGGGCCTACAAATGGACTTACTGCCAGCAGACTGACAAACTTTTGGGTATACATTAACAGAGCTACCTCCAATAACACACAAGCAGATTGTTTAAATAAGCAAATGCCAATACGCTTGCACACGTATAGAGGTACAGCGCAACTACTCGACTGCCTGTGGCAAGAAACCCAACCGTTATAATCGATCTCTCGCCAACAGAATCTAGGAACGAGAAGTATAGTGCAGGCTGAACAGCCGTTACCTCCTGAGCCTCCACATGCCACTGCTCATCACAGCCTCCTTTTCCTGTCTGCAAACAAGATTTGCATTTTACTAAAACAAGTTTGGGGAGGCACTTGTGACTCGTTATCACGTATTGGTTCTGCGCTTATGTAATCGAGCGGAGCCCACAGTAGAAACGGAATGAACGCATGCCTCCTGGCAAGGTAATTTCGCAAAGCTTAGCAGTCTGCTGGCACCCAGAAGTTGCATCAGAACAGCTTTAGGCGGACTAAAACTATAGGCGTTTGCAACTGCATTCATCAAAAAATAAATCACCACAGAGAGACACGTTTTACCACTGGCATCGTCGCATGTTTGGTAATCGGATATGTGCCCACACGCAGAGAGAGGCGATGTCGGTGGGAAGGTGCAGATGCATGACATTTTGGGAAACCCCCACGTTTAGCATTTAGCCTAGCTGACGACAATGAAACCAGGGCAATCACACCTTATTCCGATGCAGATGCATTTTCCCTGGGGTCCGAATAGCCTTAGTCCCCTCAAAGGCCCCAGTCTTCAGTACCGCATATAAAGACTTAAATGTGAAAGGGCACTCCTACCTTGAAGAACTATGCAGCAGCTAGATCCTTTCACCCGAAAGATGAGGTCTCCAAATACTGGCTGTACCTCAGTGTGGTCTCAATTCAGCCGGGACGAGCTAGTATGTACTCCTGCTGTGAAAGCCCTCCAGCTAAGATTAAACATCCAGAAACGAAGGCTTAACACAAAAAACAATGGGGGGGAAAAATGGCTGCACTTTTATGTAACAGTTTTGCCCTGCTTTTGGATTTTGCAAATAGTTGCCTATTCAGTTCCGTGGGACACCTTGGTGTGAAGATTACTGTATGAAAATGAAAACTGACTTCACTACTCACAGTTTAACTCCAGCATTTCCCGTTAGGGAACACCATGTGCAAAAGATGACGTCAAACTCTAAACAGTATCAAGCGGCTTTTGCAATGAAGGGTTTTGCCACAAAGCTCTCCTGTGGATGGGCATAGAGTAGCTGTTCAGCCATTACAGCCAGCATCAAGAACAGAGGAGCAGGTGTTCCAGCCTTCACGCCAAAGAGCAGAGCTGAACAGTGTCTGGATAGTTCATCAGGATGATGATGAAGAAGCAAGCCAAACGAGGTTTTCATCTCAACACCACTCAGAGGAAGCAATCTTTCACATGTTTAATCCTATAACTATATCATTTAGCATGTGGCTACACATTATGCTGTGCATTTCACTGGGAACTCACAATATTTTTAGTCAGCTCACATTATTATTTTAAAAATGGGCACTTTGCTAACAAGCAAGTAAAACAAACTTTTATAAACTGGCAACACAGTCTGTCTTACATTCCCTCCTCAGAATATGGCATAATAAATTATCAAACCCGTTGCATCGTGCCATTTTACAGAACATTAGCTACTTCATCCAATGCTTTTTGAAGCTCTGCCAAACTATTGAGCCAATGTGCTCTATTAAAAAAACATTTTATGGTGCATTTAACGTGGCGGTTTGATTGCTATTAGTTAAATGCTTTTGTGCTATATTGTAAATCATTAATCATTCTAACAAGTGACCTGTGGTTCCAGAGTTGTTTCTGTACATACTACTGATTGCTTTATATAAAGGTTGGCCGTAGCATTTACAACGTAACAGAACACAGCAATGTATCTGCTGTAACCTCCAACACCCCTGCGTCAGTAAATTAACTATAAACCAAACAGGGTTAATAAATATGTGTGCAGAAGGACAGGGTTCATCTTAATCATAAAACAGCTTGATGACTGGCCCTGGTTTGTTCCTGTCGTTGGTCCAGAAGTTTGTGCGTTACACAAACACTGAGAACTTCAGAGTGAACTAAATCCAAGTGACAACATGAGTATCATAATTAAAGATCTCAGCAGAACTGGAGTAAAACAGGTTGGAGAGGGATATACAGTATATATTTCTCTACATTTAAAAAATATTTTGAAATACTCCGTACTTTCACTTGCAGAGTTTCGGTGAGTAAGGTCAACTCGGTCAGTCGGACAGCTGTATCTGAAGATACGATAGCTGGATCCAATGATAGCGAGAGCGAGAATTTTCACATAGGCTATAGTATGCAATAGCATCCAGTTTGAGCAATTTTTCACACTGTCAGCAAAGATTAAAGATTAAAGGAATGAAGAAGGGGGAACAGCAATGTGTCGGGCGCTCCGGATGCCTGTGCAAAGTTAATTCAGAACAAGTGTCCTGCTTTTCAGTCACAAAGGACAGAGAGGACTCTCCAGACCACCGTCAGGGTCCACTGGGCACATGGGCAGGGCACACAGCGCACTCAGCACTGCACTGGTACAGTATAGACTGGCATTGCCCCAGCTCATGAGCCTGTCTGCATTGCTGTACCTGTGAACGCACAGCACAAAGGAATGTTTTGTGTGGCCTGAAGCCAAGACGGTGCAAGCCAGGTAGGCTTGAATGTGTGGAGGGGGGGGGGGGGGGGGGGGGGGAGAGAGAGAGAGAGAGAGAGAGAGAGAGACTTCCTGAAAAAGGCTGTTTGGGGAACGAGTAACATTGTTAAATAGTACCGCTAAACAAAAGCGTACAAACTTAGATTTACGGTTGCATTCACCTTAAGTTATAGGATCAACTTCGCTCAAAAGTAGGCCCTTTTATCAGAGTGTAATGTAGCATGAATGATAGAGAACCTTATAAATAACAGGAGGTGAGCCGCTGTTATGTCAGGAGAAGCCATTTCCTTGTTTATAATCACACTTTCAGGTCTAGCCTCATCAGTAACAAGCAGACGCTTTTTTTATAGTCCCACCTGTCGTCAAACTGAGCGGATTTACAGCTCTGAAGTGGCAGGCTATTGTGTGTGGGAGTCTGGAAACGGATTTTCTCTAGCCAACTTTCCCAGGCTAAACAAACAAAATGACATCTTGCAGCTTATTCAGACAGAATGAGAAAGGGCAAAAGCAAGAAGAAACAACTCTTCCTTGGATATGGTACCTCAGGTACAGAGTAATGGCTAATGTGAGGATCGACACAACAAACAATACACATGCAAAATAGGCAGCAAAAAATGCAGATGCACTACACACACACACACAACCAACCTGCAGGGTAGGTTTGTGCCTGAACATACAGGAACCATAGACCACCTGACCAACCGGGAATATAAACACTAGTATTCTTCACCTCTCTAGCTATTTCAGTTCCCCTCACTACATAACTACAATCACCTGAATTCCGTTAGCAATATTTTCAGAAAATGAAAAGTGTGTGTAAATGTTTAAGTGTAACTGCAACAAAAGAGCAGTGTGTGAGAGAAATATGACACAGAGGTAGACCAACTCGTCCAGCAGAAAGGACAACACCGGCGAGGAATGTCCCCCTGGCGCAGGTCACATCCATCATAAAAACAGGTCCTTCTCCAGGCACTGTTCCAGACCAACAAGGAACCAGGAACCTTTACCACCTATATCTTCTATAGAGGTCTTTATTGCAGAAATGCCATCAGTACTATGTTATCGACATTTAACAGAGCACTGCCAGTGTGCCACACGTACTCTGTGACCATGTGCCTGTCCGGTCAGAGCTAACATAACACGACACGACACAACACAACACGAGTGAACTCAGTCCTGTCGATGGCACCAAGAGGAAAAACGTCACCAGACAGTGCTTTTTCTTTCTGTCAGACACACCTGGATTAGGTTCTTAGTATTATGAAAGTATCTTAACCGCAAGAAGAGTTACAGCCTGCCAAGATGAAAACGCCAGAGCAGTCCCTTGATCTGTGACTTTTCTGTCTCCATTCCCGTGTTTGTTCTGAGCTGGGGGTTTTTTCCTCTAAAGCTCATGGGTACCTTAAAGTCAGCCCGGCAAGCCTGAGGCTCAATCTGGCTACTCATGACCCAGGCCGTGAGTTAAAATGCAGCATTTTCTTTCACTGTGACAGCTTCAGGCTCTCTTCGTTTCTTGAGGAGTCTGTGCGGGGGAGGTGCCAAAATGCTGTAGTAGCAAGGCAGTTACAGATTTTACACACGATAAAAACTGATCCCGTCCATCAGAACATCTTAAGCACTTTTAGCTACATATAATTTTATGGATTTACGTTTTCCATACATCACAACAAGCCACCCATTTCTTTTCCGAGGCGCTGAGCTGGTCTACAGGCTGCAGCTGCTTTGGATGAGCCCTCTCAATCTATGCCTTCAAATAATTCTGTCAACTCGAATTCTCAGGTTGTTTCATCTGCAAGCATTTATTCTAGATGCATCAATTGGTTTTACCAGATGCCTTTACCAACGCCCTTCCATTCACAGCAAGACTTGGTGATAAAAAGGTTAATGGGTATACAGCTTTAATGAGGTGAGAAGCACACGACCTTCAAAGATAAGCACAAGCACGACATATCGTTTATTTGACCTGGTGGACGGGAAACAGCACAGCGAGCACACTTGCTGTTCCATACTTACGTCCGAAACGTTCATGTACTTGTCAAATGGCATTAATTATAAAACTTAACAAAACCCGGGAAGGATTGCTTTGCCAAAAATCTGTATTACCGACCTTGCCTCATTTGCTGAAGTATGAACTAGTCAATGTGTAACTACAAATATCCAGTCGAACGACACGTGTGAAGACAACACTTTCTTATAGAGACATCAAGAATATAGTCTGATAGCTCAGGAAAGCTATTAGCGCACCTTCGAAAAAAGAGCGAGACATCTTCAGTTATTAAGGCTATTAGTATTATTATGCGTGAGTTGCCAGCCTACTTGGTGGTAAAGGATAAAATAATTCGGTAAACCACCGCATTTAATATG
Source organism: Conger conger (assembly GCF_963514075.1). Classification (NCBI taxonomy): domain Eukaryota; kingdom Metazoa; phylum Chordata; class Actinopteri; order Anguilliformes; family Congridae; genus Conger; species Conger conger. Next base: position 70,466,555 of record NC_083761.1, on the reverse strand, counting down.
GTTTAAACTTCAAGACATACAGGAAACTTTAACAGTTAGATCACCCATGCACAGCTAAACTGACTTCCTTACCTTACTCGAGTCGATGGAGCAAAGAGGTCCGACTCAGAATGTTAAAAATAACGTAAAATAAAAATTTAAAACACAAAAATGCGTAACGCTAATAGACGATAAGCTCTGAATCTAATCCAAATAGTTGTATACAGCGTGTATGTACAAAGGGTTCCTCTGCAACAGAAACACCTGAGATCTTTGTCCGAATGAAAATCCAAAGTAGGCTATATTATGATCCAGATCTAGCATTCGCGCTGTGATGAATACACGCAACTTTTGAGGGAGCGTAGGTTATGATGTGAAATACGAAAGGTTTCTCAAATGCTAGGCTAGCCTAGCCTACTTCTGTCGCTTCTCTGGTCTCTCCCTCCAAGTTGGTACGTGTCAAATATTAACAGCGGCACGCCGCGCTTCTACAGCAGCCAGTCATACCTGACTGGCGTTCCTGTGGTCTGACCGGCCCACTTTTACATGGCTAATGTTAGCGATCTTGTTAAAAGGGGTGCTTTTTTTTCTTGTTATTTTTCGCAGGTGGTGACAAAACTACTGTCTTTAAAAATCCACGAAGATATTTGAAAAGTTTCTGGAAGCACGTTGAAGGCTTAAATTATGTTACTTAACGTTTGGGTGAGTGGGCTTAATCGAGCGGGCGTGTAGCCTACAATATTATTATGTAATCCAAAATAATGGTTTCGGCAGTAATAAAAGCCGATCACAATCTGTATCCATATATCCCCAAATTGCTTCAGGGCTTAGTTATTGGTTATTGTAACAGATAATAGATCAAACCCTGTTGCAACCACGGTATGCTAATTATTAAGGGGGGACAGTGCCTTATAACCTGTTATATTAGGCCAAGCCTGCTATTGCGTATATGCACTGGCCGAAACAGGAATGTAATTATTTTAGGATAAAACTGAACATCATATTAAGAGGGTCAACCACGTGTTACTGAACATAACCCTTATCATGCATGTCCTTAATATTGTCCAGAACGAATCCCCAATGGAGAAAAAAAACGAAAGCCCGGAGAATGGGGCTTCATCTCAGCGGCTGCGCTCAGGCAGAACGTCTGCTTTGAGGCGAGCATCGCCTTAGCCCGCATTATCCCGCTTGGTAAACTAATAATAATAGTTTAATTTTGAACCGGAGGAATTGCGTGGGTGCGTGTGAGAGAGCAGTCACGAGGGCGGTTCGCATTTCACGTCCAGGTGTCCGTTGTGTCGTCACGCAAAGACATTCTTTCAACTGCAGTGCTCATCCAAATCAGCAGCAAACATGCACAAGTCAATGCGATTGCTGTCCCAGCAGCATTCCTCGTTCAGTGTTATTAAAATTCATTTAGGGCTACTGGTTCCACTGTAGGCTACCCTGCTGAAAAATACAGCTGGTAGCTGGTTGACCAGTTAGACCAGCTCTTTTCTCGACATGGTTTGACCAGTTCAATTTCAATTAGCTGGTATTACAAGCTAGACATTGCTGGATTTTACACTAGGGTACTAAGTTTTTTTTCAAATAGAGAATATTGGCATAATGTTCGACCTTTCTCAGGATCAGCAGTATTTAACTGGCTTTTGTCGATTGGAATGGTTGTTGGATTCAGATCTTGCCTTATCTGGCCTTTTGTAGCAATGAAAGTTAGTTTACATTTAGAAGAGAGAGAAATATAACTAACATGCTAAAATTCATTCAGATAAAAAATTATTTCAGATATTTTCAGCCTTCATGTGTAGTTTTTATTTATTTAGTTAAAATATATATATTTTAAATATATTTTAAAGTTGTTTTCAGCGTGCTGGAGAGGGACACTCAACTCAACCACTGCCAATATGAAATGGTTGACTCAGTGAGGCTGTTTTGTGGCAGGATGCTTGCCATGCCAGTATGGATAGGTAGAGATGGATTTAACATAAAGGCTGTCCTGGCTGAATGAAAGTAAATATTGCAGTGTGTGAAGCGCTTGCTCTCCGAAGGGAATGGACGGAGTTTGGTGGGCTAGGCTACTTCTTGGTCCCAGCACAGGATAACAGACACCTACACAGACACGGTGTGAGAGAAAGAGGAATATAGAAGAGGCGGGGGATGAAATAGTGTGCCGTGACCTCCACCCCAGAGCCTCGCTGTTACCTATTGAATTGCCCAGACATTTTAATTTATTTATTTTTGTGCTTCACAGCATTTCTTTGTGCGCATCTGCTTTTTCGTCTGTCCTCGGATGAGTCAGCTGGTATGGAGTTGCGCCTTTGTGTAAACCACTGTAGTCTGTACACAGCTTGTGTTTGAGGAGTGTGTCTCTTTGTCAGTTTGTCTATTGAACGAGTTGTCTTTGTGCTAGTGTGTGCTCACACGCTGTCTGCTGGCCTCTGTAGGCCAGTCATGTGCAATATGGCTTTTTGTTGGCATGAGCTCAACCTTTGTGTGGTCAGCCTCAGAGCCTTTATTTGGCATTGAATTGCACAGCTTTGGTGCATGATAGTCCCACTACAGGTTGTATATGGGGGTCTGCTTTGAGATTTCTATTTATTTATTTACCTCTATTTCTAGTGGGGACCAGGCACAAGGAATTGGTTAACCTAGAGTTGGCAACAAAGTTCACCCTCATCTCTTGTGCATGGGCATGGCAATGATAATAGACCATCACCGATCAGCAAATACGTACACTCAGTGAGCAGATTATTAGGTATTTATTATTGGTGTTTTAGACTTATTGCTGTTTAGACTTACTTATGCTGCTGTAGCCTATCCATTTAGACGTTTGATGCATCTAAAAACCACCCTGTCTGGCACCAACAATCATTCCACTGTCAAAATTGCTTGGATCACATTTCCTCCCCATTCTGACATTTGGTCTGAAAAACAACTCAACCACTTGATGTCTGCATGCTTTTATGCATTTAGTTGCTGCCTCATGATTGGCTGATTAAATATGTCCATTAACAAACTGGTGTACAGGTCTACCTAATAAAGTGGTCATTGAGTGTTCTTGTGTGCATTATGTTTGTGTCTGTGTTGGAAGTGTTTGCAGCATGTGCTATATCTGTACATTCATTATGGCAGAGAGTTGTGCAATAATGTGTGAGTGTAACTACATTTCTGTCCTTGTATGTTACACAGACACAGGGTTCCCATGGCAACAACAAATCCACATTGTGCTCTTCATGGAGACCCCCTGTCAATAGCTATCAGTTAGGAAACCTCTCGCCCCCTCAGTCTGGGCAGACAGAAGAGAAAGGATAGCCAACGTCCCATTATCTCCACACCACGAAGAGATAAACATTTCTGAAGTCTATTTTTCCTTTCCAGAATTTTGTCACTCTGTTGTATGGTGTCTGAAATTGCATGTAGACTGCCTGGAATGGTGACCCTCTGGTCTTAAGGTCGCATGTGCAATTGCTGGATAGCGCTAGCCTCTTCTGGAGCATTTGCATAACCTTTCAAGGCAATTTGTTCCGCACACAGTGGGACCTCTGTCTCTCAGCATCACATGCGCTGATATTAATATGCAGAGCCGCAAAGCCACACTTTTTACATACACACACACAAACACACACACACACACAGACGCGCAAACTCACAGGAACCCAGCAGAGGTCATACAAAATCAAAACCACATTAAAACGCAACATGTACACTATGCCTGTGAAAACATACAAGCATACATGCATGCAGGTCTCATAGGGAGGAAATTCCCCCCGTCTACCCTGGTGAACAGACTGTGTACCTATGTGGGACATATATGTGCATACGTGCACCTGCTGCCTCTTAGCCTGCAGACATTGTGAAATAGCGAGGCAGCCCCTGCACCTGCGTGTGGCTGACCCACATCGCTCCACCTGTAGCAGTGTAAACGCACGGCATCGCTCCACCTGCAGCAGTGTAAACGCACGGCATCGCTGGACCTGCAGCAGTGTAAATACACAGTGTTGCTGGACCTGCAGCATTGTAAACGGACAGCGTTGCTGGACCTGCAGCAGTGTAAATACACGGCGTTGCTGGACCTGCAGCAGTGTAAACCCACGGCATCGCTCCACCTGCAGCAGTGTAAACACACGGCATCGCTCCACCTGCAGAAGTGTAAACGCACAGCGTTGCTGGACCTGCAGCAATGTAAACGCACGGCGTTGCTGGACCTGCAGCTGTGTAAATGCACGGCGTTGCTGGACCTGCAGCAGTGTAAATACACGGTGTTGCTCCACCTGCAGCAGTGTAAACGCACAGCGTTGCTGGACCTGCACCATTGTAAACGCACAGCGTTGCTGGACCTGCAGCATTGTAAACGCACAGCGTTGCTGGACCTGCAGCAGTGTAAACGCACGGCGTTGCTGGACCTGCAGCAGTGTAAACGCACGGCGTTGCTGGACCTGCAGCAGTGTAAACGCACAGCGTTGCTGGACCTGCAGCAGTGTAAACGCACGGCGTTGCTGGACCTGCAGCAGTGTAAACGCACAGCGTTGCTGGACCTGCAGCAATGTAAACGCACGGCATCGCTCCACCTGCAGCAGTGTAAACGCATGGCGTTGCTGGACCTGCAGCAGTGTAAACGCACAGCATTGCTGGACCTGCAGCAGTGTAAACGCACAGCGTTGCTGGACCTGCAGCAATGTAAACGCACGGCATCGCTCCACCTGCAGCAGTGTAAACGCATGGCGTTGCTGGACCTGCAGCAGTGTAAACGCACGGCGTTGCTGGACCTGCAGCAATGTAAACGCACGGCATCGCTCCACCTGCAGCAGTGTAAACGCATGGCGTTGCTGGACCTGCAGCAGTGTAAACGCACGGCGTTTGTAGCGCGGGACACGTCGCTGACGCACATGCAGTGGCCGGGCACGAGAGTGACCTGTGTGTTCACTTGACCCATGCGGGCTTACATCTCATTCTCCTTTGTGTGTCAGTGATGTTTCCTCTCATGGTTTTACTCACTATATGGGGGGCTGGGGAGGGGGGGAGTATAGCCTTTTGAATACAAATGAGCTCCTCTCACTTCTCTCGCTCTCCTGCTCTCTTTCTGTCTTGCTCTTTCCCTCACACTCTCTCACTCCCCTTTCAACTCTCTCCCTCTCTCTCTATCCCCCTCTCCCTCTCCCTCCCTCTCTCTCACACTATCTCCGTTTATACAGCTGCTGCATTGTGCATCGAAACACACTGAAGCTGGCAATTTCACTCACTTGATTAATTAGGCGGAGATAGCTATTTGAGCGGATAAATTAAGGGGTATCTGTTCGGCGTGTTGCTCGTTGAGGAGAGGGGAGGGGAGCAAGACAACGGGATCGCTGCCTGGGGTTATTTTTTAGCTCTTTTTTTTTTTTTTTTGTCTCTTGCTCGGCAGCAGCGGTGGACGGCGGCGCGCTTTAACTGAGGAGGAGAGAAAGGAGAGGAAAAGAGCCAAGCACTGAGCGGGGATCTGAGGGCTCGCTTTACTCTGAGAGAAAAAAAGACACCTTCCTCCGCCGGAGAAATGGCTTCTGCATAGGAATCCGCTCCGTAGCGTCCGGAAATCTGAGGTAAGACAATGGCTACGGCGCAAAGGCTGTCCCCTCCCCTCGGTGCTTTTGTTAGGACTTGGCGTGTGTTTCACAGGGACATTGTCTGGGACTGAGAGTTTGTGTTTAACGGGGTTTAGGGGCTTTTCCTCTGAAATATCATGTGCAGAAGTGGCTGAGTGGGTCCGGGCTGCAGCAGAAA
>NC_083761.1:70413319-70455819 GCF_963514075.1 Conger conger | reverse complement strand
CTGTGTTCAGGAGCCTGACACCGGCTGTGCTTAGGGAGAGGGATGGGTCACACTGCACCACCCTCTGCTATCTTCTACCGAGCATAAAGATCTCCCGCTAGCCAATTTGCCATCGTCCGACAGGTTTACGGCTGACCTGGAAAGGTGGTGCGATTGAGGGCGAATGGGAACGCAATCATCCGGTCAGGATTTATTAAGCCTACACAGGCTTCCCAGGATTATAAATCACCGGAAGCACCTGAATCCGAATCAATCATTATAATGTACTGACAAATTATGTGCCGTAACCTTTTCATCCCAGTCACAACTCCTCAAAGCCAGTTAAAGAGAGGTCCCGGAGAAAACCGCAGCACGTCTTCTGTGCGAAGCCACCTGTTCCTCCCGGCACACCTGTGTCCCACAGCGCAGTGCATTTACACAGCTATACATTATTAAACCATTCGCTACTTTCATCAGTAAGTCGCTTCAGTAATTGGGGTAACCACTTGACTAATAACCCAGTGAAAGGGATCATGGGAATAGCTGCAGACACAGCGGCGGTGGTGATACGGAGTTTGGCGAGCGTCGACAGCAGCAGCCCTCGCTGGGAGAGTCTGCCGCAGCAGAGCTGGGAGGAAACTGCAGGCTCTCCGCACACGGGTCACGTGACCGCTCCGAAGCGGCAGGCTGCGCTAAGTGACGCTAGCGGTTGTGCAAGAGCGCGGAGCCATGCAACAGGAAGCGGCTGCACGGCAGTGCGATGCAGAGCTCCGACTGGTCTCTGGCTGCGCTGCGGCCTCCTATTGCTGTGTGTGGAAGCCCGGGCTCCACCGTCACAGGCAACGGGTATATCACAGCACAGGCCCGTTCAGCTCAGATAACAGGCTCTCCCTCTCTCCCTCGCCCTATGTCTCTCTCTCTGTCTGTCTCTCTCTCTCTCTCGCTTTCTCGCTCTGTCTCTCCCTCTCTCTGTGTGACTCTCGCTGTCTCTCCCTCTCTCTCTCTCAATTTCTCTCTTTCGGGCTCATTTCCCTCTGTCTCTCCCTCTCTGTGTGTGACTCGCTGTCTCTCCCTCTCTCTCAATTTCTCTCTTTTGGTCTCATTTCCCTCTGTCCCTCCCTCTCTCTGTGTGACTCTCGCTGTCTCTCCCTCTCTCTCTCAATTTCTCTCTTTTGGTCTCATTTCCCCCTGTCTCTCCCTCTCTGTGTGTGACTCGCTGTCTCTCCCTCTCTCTCAATTTCTCTCTTTCGGGCTCATTTCCCCCCCGTCTCTCTCTCTCTGGCATTTGCAGAGTTTTTATTCTTGAGTGGCAGAACTGAGAGTGCGATAAGGAGAGCGTGCGCATCCGTCTCTGAGCTCAGAATTTGCATCTTTGTCAGTTGTTTGCGCGCGCGAACGCGCCGGGGCCTCTCCTCCTCCTTTTTATTTACTGCCTTTTCATCCTCGTTCATTTCTCTTTCTCTTTCTCTTTCTCTGCGCGTCAGGAACGTCAGCGGGAGGATTACACGGCTCTGCCTTTTATTCCGGCTGAGCGGGTGGATGGAGACAAGGGCTGTCGTGCTTTTAACTCGTAATTTTTTCAGGCAAGAAAGAAAGGCTTGCCGTTCCTCTCGTTGTAATGGGTCAAGGGCCTCTCGTTGTGTTGCGTTTCATAAGTGTTATTGAGAAATATAATTCTCTGCAGGGGCGAGACTAGAACAGGAAAGGGTATGCTTGTTGTCACAATACATTTCTTCACAAACTGAGGTACTGATGTTCAGAAACCTATGGATCGCAATGCACAATACAAGTACTAATAGGGGCAGCCTGTAGCCTAGTGGCTAAGGTACATGACTGGGACCTCGAAGGTTGGTCGTTCAAGCCCTGGTGTAGCCACAATAAGATCTGTGCAGCTGTTGCTAAACAGTCTAAACAACTGTAAGTCACTTTGGATAAAAGCATCAGCTAAATAAGAAATCAGTTGAATAATAATATGCCAGTTTGCAAAAATGTCTCGTTTACTATTGGATCTTGATGAATTTCTCAGTATGCTTTTGTGCATGAACCAATGTTAATGTGAAATATTAGTTTTTGTACCTGCAAATGATTTTCAGATTAGTTTTTGTCTGGATAGAACTAGGCTTAAGGACATGATTTTACCAGAGTAACTCTTTTTGCTGAGACCCATGAACAGAAAGGTACACAGTTATTGTGCTAAAGGTTTACATGGCTGGGATGAAGTACCAATACAAAGTCCATAAGCTTCTCAGTTAGGTTTTCAGTTAAAATGTGTTAAATATTAGATCACTATCTCAAGTATACCTCCCTTTCCTTTAAACATTGACTGAAGCATGTTCCACATTCCAATATAATATAGTATATCGATATTATATCTATAATAAAGGTTTTTGTTAGTTTATAGAAGTATATAGTATAGTACAGGTGCATCTCAAAAGATTAGAATATCATGGAAAAATCTTTTCCGTAATTACATTTTTTCAGAAGGTTGACATTTCTGTATTATAAATACTTTTTTGATTGGTCTTATGTGATATTCTAATAGATACCGGGTTTCACTTTTTTAATGAAATCATGAAAAAAAAATTTTGTTGAGATGCACCTGTATATATAGTGTATATATAAGTAATATGGTTTTTTCATATAGTTCATTTTACGCTGACTGTGATTGGTGGGACCTGGGAGCAGGTGGGAGCAGCTCAGCGTAAGCCTGCAGCCCCCGGTGGCTATATGCAGTACTGCGTGGGCTTCGTTTCCCTCCTCCTGAACCTGGAAGGTGCTCTTCCTGCTGGTCTCACACAGCCGTGTCTTTGTGTCTGCAGTCCTGGGTCTGTTCAGAGCAGTCAGGGAAGGATCGCTCTGACCTAATTTCATGTGGCGGTCTAATGGTTTGTCATTGTGCAGTTGTTTGTGGCAGATACCTTCTCCAACATGAATTCAGCTGAACTTATTTTGATTGCACTAGAGGGTGCTATTGGAATTGCATCTACGGGCTTGTTCTCCGAAAAAGTTTCATTGAAGACGTGCGGTGTCGTTGATGCTAGAAATAATTACGTGTCAGCATGCACAGGGATTTTGGGCCCGATGAAAAGATGTGAAGTTGGTCCCCACTAGCCCAGAAATTGTTTTATTACATTGCGTTTACATTGCATTGCCTCGCTCTGGCCCGAGGTATAATTTCCACCACAAATTCAATAGGCTTTCTTGGAGATATTTGCTCCAACACTTAAACACAATGCATTTTACATTTTGATACATGCGTTTCATAAACGTTTATGCATAAAGCCCTGTAAAAGCAGAACTACGTTTTTAAATAGAATGTGCATTTTTAATGAGGACCAAAAATGTCTCCTGTAACACGGTGCTTAAACTGGAGGTCTATCTCAACTCTGTCTTCTCTAAGTAACAAATGAACTGTTACCGTGGCATACCTTTTTAGGGCTTGTGTGTGTGTGTGTGTGTGTGTGAGTGTGTGTGTGTGTGCATCCGTGTTGAAGGGCAGCACGGTGGTGCAGTGGATAGTGCTGTTGCCTCACAGCAAGAAGGTCCTTTCAGTGTGGAGTTTGAATGTTCTCCCCGTGACTGTGTGGAGTTTGATTGTTCTTCCTGTGACTGTGTGGAGTTTGATTGTTCTTCCTGTGACTGTGTGGAGTTTGAATGTTCTTCCTGTGAGTGTGTGGAGTTTGATTGTTCTTCCTGTGACTGTGTGGAGTTTGATTGTTCTTCCTGTGACTGTGTGGAGTTTGATTGTTCTTCCTGTGACTGTGTGGAGTTTGAATGTTCTTCCTGTGAGTGTGTGGAGTTTGATTGTTCTTCCTGTGACTGTGTGGAGTTTGATTGTTTTTCCTGTGACTGTGTGGAGTTTGATTGTTCTCCCTGTGACTGTCTGGGCTTCCTCCAGGTACTTCCTCCCACAAAGACATGCATGTTAGGGGTTATTAACAGGGTGTTGCTGCAAATGCGTGCTCAGTCAAATTACCCCGTATAAATAAAGGTTAATAATAAATAAATAATAGATATTAATGTGTCTGTGAACTGATGCTTATTATACCATTGATGTTGATTATGTTTGATTTCACTCATTTGTCTTCATTTATTTTCTTTATCTCACATTTATTCCATCTCTGCATCCAAGCTCCTTTTTCCTAGCCTCGCCTCAAACTTGAAGATGTATTTTCCATTTTACAAACTGCCCTATTTTTAGTTTTTTTTTCTAGTTTTAGCTCTGGGCAACATATTTGTCTTCTTTTGTATAAGAATGATATCTTCTAAAAGCTCTGCATGCTGGGTTGCCACAGTATTAGTTTCTTGTCCCATTTTTAAAATCCTGTCGGGAAAAGAACCCATGTTTCTTCGCCTGTACAAAACAGGGAATCGTTTCAACTGCATCTTTAAATTTCCGAAGCCGGATTTGAATGGGAATTTCAGTGCTCCCCGATGAGCCAATGAGCATCGCTTGCAGAACATCATTTTTTATTTGGCCCTAATATAAAATGATGCTCTTTTCTCGGGGCTCTCGATCTCTTCCCCGTCCCCCCCCGGACAGCTTTGGGGTCTGCCGCGTGGAGTGGCCATTATTTTACAGAATTCGTTTTTGGCTCTGTTCCCTCGCTATCGCTACGCGCTTTAGCGGTGCCTGGCAGCGACGGTGGCCGGCATGCGGAGCTCCCATTAGCTCGCAGAGAGAGACGGAGACTGAGCTGTAATTGGCTGCGCATGCGCACACGGGCACAGAGGCATGGGAACAGGAGGCCGAACAACATCCTCTCACCGCATCGCACAGCCTCACTCTTCAGCTCTCCTGTTGCTCTCCTGTCTTTCACCTTTACTATGAATAGCTCCTGCTCGCTGGCGCTCTGTTCTCTCTCTCTCTCTCTCTCTCTCTTTCGCTCTCTCTCTTTTTCTCTCTCTCTCTCACACACACACACGCGGTCACATACACACACATCGGGGACTGTTGACTCACACCTGTTGGCGGATAATTCTTTTAAAAGAAAACGCCAGTGTTTTCAGTGTGGAAAAAAACAAAGCAGTGCAGGATTTCTTGCAAAATCTGACACCGATGATACGCCACTGATTGACGGAGAGCTTTTATTACTGCCCTCGTCGGCGTAGTCCAGAGTGACAGAATGTAACGGGAACAGAATGTTTTATGACGGCGGGATGAGAGACAGAAATGTAATAAGCTGATATTAGTGTCCAGTGAATACATCCAGTTTAGTGTGCATTTTACAGAGCAACTGATGCACAGCAAACATGTTAACAATTCAGTATTTTAAAAAAAATGTTGCTGGCACTAGTTTTTTTCGAAGAGACGTTTCCTTTATATGTTGAGAGAAAGAGAGAGAGAGAGAGAGCGAGAGAGTACATGCGTGTGTGTGTGTTTCATTGGTGCTTAAGTGCCACTCTTATTCCCTTGTGCGAATGTAAGATGCAGCCCTTTATTAAGTTTAGATTTTTTCACTTGTGTCCAAGCAGAGTTTAGTGTCTGTTCCTCCCGCTCTGATTGGTCTTTCAGCAGTAAAATGAAGATGGGATCAGAGAAAGGGCGAGTAACGACACGGTGAGAGTGAGAGAGAGAGACGGGGGGGAGGGGAGGCTTTCATCTTCTTCCAGCCCACGCATTTCTCTCTCTCCATCTCTCTCTCTCTCCCTCTCTCTTCTCTCTCTTCTCTCTCTCCATCTATCTCTCTCCATCTCTCTTCTCTCTCTCTCCATCTATCTCTCTCCGTCTCTCTTCTCTCTCTCTCCATCTCTCTCTTCTCTCTCTCTCCATCTCTCTCTCTCTCTCTCTCTCTCTCTCTCTCTGTTTAACCGTGCTGCAGAAACTGAAACTCATGCTCATCCATCACCCTCCTAGTTATAATTCTGGACACTTTCCCTCCCCAAAAACAGCATCCCACGTAAAATAAGCTGTGCCCCGATCTGCCCCCCCTCACCCTCCCCACCCCACCTCCCTCACCCTCCCCACCCCACCTCCTTCACCCCTCTCCTCACCCCACCTCCCTCACCCTCCTCACCCCACCCCTCTCACCCTCCCCACCCCACCACCCTCTCCTCACCCCACCTCCCTCACCCCTCTCCTCACCCCACCTCCCTCACCCTCCCCAACCCACCTCCCTCACCCCTCTCCCCACCCCACCTCCTTCACCCCACCTCCCTCACCCCTCTCCTCACCTTTTGTCCTGGTTGTAACTCCTCTCCAATGGCCTGCCCTTCCCCTGCATTCCTGTCTTCCAGCCTGTTTTCCAGGGCCCTGGCAGTGCACACACTGAGCACCAGGGGGCAGAGTGGTGCTTTCACTCTCCTCCTCTCTCCCCTGCCTCAGTCCACCCATCCCAGTCCTCTCCACACATACGCACATGTTCACACACACACACAAACACACACACACACACACACACACACACACCCTTTCTGTTCCTTCTGGCCGTTTCTTTTTTCTGTTCATCGTATGCATTTGTAGGGCTTCACGTTAGCTGGTGAAAAGTATAGCCATTGTTTTGTTTTTTGCCTTTTCTGCCTGTGTGGGACTCAGTGGGATTAATTTTAAGCATAATGTTCTTCCAAAAGCCAGCACATATATCTATGTACCATCTTTCCTCCTGTGAATTCTTATGGAATAAAATCAGGGGTGTTCAATATTGCACAAAAAAAGATATGTGAGTAGGGCAGGGGGATCAATACAAGGCATCTTACTGCCAGTGAGCCAGCACTGATTTCACTGAACCTCCGGTCAATGAGACCTCCACAGACAGGACTTTTGCAGTATGTGAACAGAAGGCCCCATTGTCCCTCATTATTTTACAAACATGCAGGAGTGCTTAAGAGCGGTGACATCATGCCCATTCAAACTGGGCACGCGCCCCCTCAATTACTATTTTTTAAAAATGAGCTTGTTAACCAGCAAGCCAAATATCCAGTTTGATTGCTAGTTGGCTCTTGTTTGCAGTTTGGTAAAAACGATCTATGCAGTTGCCATGGTAGTCATTATTCAGTAGCCTGCATCTTAAAGTACTGGCTACCTCTTTGTGTGAGGAATGGGTGACTTTTTCGCTTCGAAGACAATGTCCAGCCTAACAGGGAGAAGTTTGGAATGGTAAAATAAAGCTCTATTGATTTTCTTAATTCCTTACTCTGCACTAATTTCATTTGCAGTATGGTTTTCAAATTTCCTGAACATTGCCATGATTGAAGGGAGGGGCGGTCTGTTTTTCGTGCGTGCCTCTTCAAAAATAAACGGGTGCGTGACGCCCCTGCTGAAGAGTGTTCCATGCACTCAGTTCGTCGGTGACTTAGCTTGGCCGTTCCCTCTGTAGATGCCGGAGGGCTCGTGAGGTTTCACGCCTCTTTACATGTAATCACCTGTTTGTCCGGCGTGCTCCTGCTGCAGTAGCAGGGCTGTGATTGGACCGGGGGCGCGGTGTGTGTAATAGCTGTAATCTGCAGCCTGGACAGCAGCGTGAGGCTCAGTGGGAGTGTGATTTTGTTTTGGTGTTTAGGTATCCGGGCTGTCGGGAGCGCCTCGCTCCTGCGCGGAATCAGCCTCCCGCCCGGCCTGGCCCTCCGTCGGCTCTCCCGCCCTTCCTCAGGCTGCCGAGAGGGTGAACTCCGCCGCCCCAAACCTGCCCCCAATAAGTGCTGCTGTGGAAATGAGCCTTTGGACTCAAATTTCCTGTCCGCTGAATTTGATCCATGTGGATTTAACACGGGGGTGGGGTTGGGAAAGTGTTGATTCTCTTTAATGGGCAGAATTGGGTTGATGTGGACACAGTGTCACACAGACACGTAACTCATTTGTTAGTTTTTTCCCCCTTGTTCTCCCCAATATGGAATTCTGAATTACAGTATATCACCTCTCACTGCTGCTGAGTCCACTGCTGATTCCAACGCCGGCCCTTCCTGTCGTAGCGGTCTGTAAGTCAGGCTCGCACAGACATGAGCTGGAGGAGGTGCACGGGGCCCTGTTTCACAAAGGATCGCTCAGTTAGATGGATGAGCGCACTGAGTAGATGTTTTACTCAGCGCAGTCATCCAGCTAACTCAGTAATCCTGCTCTGTGAAAAAAAACCCCAACAGGCATTACATTGCACTACATTACAGTCATTTAGCAGACTCTTAACCCGAGCGACGTACAATAAAGTGCGAATCGTAACCAGACAAGGGTTGCGCCTCTGACTGACCAGCGGGGGTAATACACGGCCTGCTTAAACCCTCTCAGTTCTCGTGACGCCGCAGTCTGCTACGTGACACCTAGCGGGGCTCCCGGCCACAGCCGGCTCCTTACTCTGCACGGAAAAGTTGAGTTTTGAGGGAAGGTACTGCCCTCCTGGGAGCAGCACTCAATTAAGCCGCAGAGAGAGTTATAAAAGCTGATTAGTGTGCATCAGCTGCTCTTACTCCCAGCGACCGGGCTCATTACCCACGGCGAGGCCCTGCTGCGACTCATAAAGGATCATCACGAGGAGCCGGGGCCTCCGTCTCCCTCAGTCAGGGGCCCGCGCGGACGCTGTCCCCACCTCGCTGGAGCCGTGAGCCACGTCACGGCGAAGAGCATCATGGGACACGCGCTCTGAGAGGGGAAGATAAAGCGAGAGTTTTTTAATTGGCACCAGATACTGCCAGGAGGATCAGAGAGGAGTTCCACAATGGAGAGCATAGGTGGATGAAGGCATTGCATTACAGTCTAATCAGGGGCTTAGCGAAGTCTAAGCAATGTGGGGCTAAGGGCCCCTGCTCAAGGGCCTGATAGCTGTGCGGATTTTTATTGCGGCTACGTTGGGGCTTGAACCACCAACCATCTGGGTCCTAGTCAAGCAACTTAGCCACTAGAATATCGGCTGCCTCACTTCAAGGGACTCATTCAAGACATTGAGTGTTGCACATTATGCACACACATTATACACACACACATACATGCATGGACACACTCACACACGCTCACACACACACACACACACACACTCATTGTCGCACAGACACACATCAGTGGCACCTCTATTACCGCACACCTCAGATGTGTTTTGATGAGTTCTGGCTGTCCGCTGGCTGGATCCACACTGGTGTGGGATGTGAGGGCATTTACTCTTTACCTGCAGGGGTGCGGGTGGGTATCTGCATTCTCTGTGATCTGCACAGGGGTCCTAATCATCAGATTGAGAGATCCCAGGGGAGAGGGGTGCAGGAGGGCTCCGGTCAGTGGCTGAGGCAAAGCCACAAAATAACTAAAGAGTGAGGAAAGGCTGGAATTGAGGTCAGAAATGGGTGGGAAAGTGAGGGATGATGGCAGAGAGGTACAGGTGAGGGAGGAATGGGTTGAAAGGTAAGAGAGGGGTTGACAGGAAAACATTGTTTGTGTTGAAAATATACAGAATATAGAGCATATAGTAGGTTATAGAGTTATTCAGAGTTTGCTCACTATTTAGAGGGAGAGACAGGGAGAGAGATAGGTTTGCACTCCAAATACTCTTCTTGGGTTCAACCTTGTTGAAAGCCTATTGGCCTGTTGAAAGAAAACCAGCCAAAAGCAAGGAAAGGTTAAAACATTCACATATTCCCGCTGCGTTTACGAGAGGCAGCGGAGAGCTCATCACTCCTGTCCTGTGCCGAGACCTCCCGGTTCATAAGCGCCGCGGACCACGTGGGCCAAAGCTTGAGGGAGAACCTCGTTATCAGCCGACGGCAGAGGAGCAGCGCTTATTAACGCGCAACGCTCCAGACCTGGCAAGCCCACACGCTCGGCTCCTCGCCGGAGCTTTCTCCATCTGGGGCCGGCGCAGACGCACGGTGACCCCCTGTGTTCCTGTCGGAGGGATGTTAATTGGCCGTCATTGTGCCCGAGACATCAGAGACATCTCAAGCTGCTATTCCCCCCCCCCCTTCCTGGCCTCTCCCGCATGCAGGACTTATAGAATCTCTCCCTCTCTCCGTCCTGCACCCCGGTATCCTGCAGACTGCATGGGGGACTTGGGAGTCAGCCATGATTCAGTGGAGCTAATAATGACCCCGCATTGTTCCTGAGTCAATGCCCTACTCATCCGTAGAGCAATGGTCTTTCTTCCCTCTTTCTTTTCTTCCACTCCCTCTCACTACTGTCCTGCTCTATCTCTCCCCATCTCTCCTCTCTTTCTCTCAGTTTCAGCCATCCTTGATTTATGTCTTTATTTACAGTATATGCATACATGGCAGCTATATTCCAATACATTACATTTTATTTGACAGATACTGTTATCCAAAGCGACGCGCAAAACAGTGCATATTAAGGTCACACAACAAGCAACCAAACACGTAGATAAGGTACAATTAATATATGATTGGTTGTAAGGCCATGAACATACACTCAGTGAGCACTTTATTTGCTATTTATTAGACTTTTTTCAGACTTAGTTCTGCTGCTGTAGCCTATCCACTTAGAGGTTTGATGTGTTGTGTGTTCAGAGATGCTCTTCTGCACACCACTGTTGTAATGTGTGGTTATTTGCATTTCTGTCACCTTCCTGTCAGGCCATTCTCTTCGGACCTCTCTCATTAACAAGACTGCAGAACTGCTGCACACTGGATTTTTTTTGTTTTCCACATCGTTCTCTGCATACAATAGAGACCGTTGTGTGTAAAAAAGAGTCTAATAAATACCCAATAAAGTGCTCAGTGAGTGCATATATATCATCATATATATATGATGAAAGAGAATAAAACATTTAACACAGAACAATTAACCCACAGCACCGGGGCCCAGGATTAGCGCAGTGTACAGATGGTGTAATTACTCCATTTAGCTCTAATCCTCTCTGATAGTGGCAGGGAGTGTCGTATAATTGGGCTGCCAACTCAATGGTGCAGGCACCCCAGAAAGGATAAGTCCTCCAAAAACCATATGAACTAAGGTGTAGAAACCAAGCTAGACAGAGCACAGGTAAAGTAGAGACGTTTTCATCCTTGAGGGAGATTGGGAAGGAAAGAGGAAGGTTCTGGCCAGGCTGGAGCGATCATGGCTTATTTCATGTGACTGCTTAATGGGTTTGGATGGCAGTCTGTTTCCGCAGCCAGGCTTTGACAGGCCAGCCTTGTCAGTCATGCGTCTTTTTCTCAGTACTGAAAGGGTCAAACGTGCTCTCTGGCGAAAGCCAAGTGCGCTCTTTAACGATCTGAAAACAGTCTCACCGTCAACCCCGCCAGAGCGGCCCTGATTGATCGGGCCGGACGGCTAAACTTGTAAGTAGAGCAGCTCTATCAGGAAAATGAAAATCAATAGGCGTGCAGGGAAGGTAAGACGCCATGCTGTAATGTAAACTGACAGGAAAATATACTGTTGCTAGCTCGGGGTCAACTCGGATTTGAATAATTAGCTTGAAATGAGGTGCCTCTTTTCAGACTGCCAGGAGAATGATTGTACAAAATGGCAGTGGGGGCTGCGTGTGCAGAACGGGCACGCATATTAACGGTAATGGTGCGTTACGTGACTGAAAGCATTTCTAAGAAAGATGATGACTGCCATTTGAAGTCTGCACATTGACAAGCTGGGTGCCAGGTTGACAGAATCTTTTAAGCTCTGAGTCAGGTGAGACCGCAGCCTTTGTGCCAGTTTGGGAGATTCTGACAGTTGGGTATTTTCTCGCAAATCGGAGCCAATTGAGTAGATTGCAGCTGTGGATATGAAGGAATCCACGAGCTGCTATTTCACGTGCCCTGGACTCCCCGCTTATACTAAGTGGGATCAGAGGATATGAAATATATAGAGCAGACAACAATAGAAAGCAATTATACGGCATTATTTCGCATCCGAAACGGAACGTCACGCTCGTGTGTTTGGCGCTATCCGGAGCGCGTGACTATTTCCACAGTGCATATTTAGCGCTTTGTATTCTGAAACGTGAAGCTGGTGTTTCTGAAACAGTGTAGCAGTTACACACAACCCCCCCCGTCCATGAGCCCCTACTCCAGCAGAGGTGTGGGACTGCTGCCCTGGATTCAGTGTGCCTGTTTGTGCTGACAGGATTGGGTCTGGAAGTGCTGCCCTGGATTCAGTGTGCTCAGTCTGGTCTGTGCTGACAGGATTGGGTCTGGAAGTGCTGCCCTGGATTCAGTGTGCCTGTTTGTGCTGACAGGATTGGGTCTGGAAGTGCTGCCCTGGATTCAGTGTGCCTGTTTGTGCTGACAGGTTTGGGTCTGGAAGTGCTGCCCTGGATTCAGTGTGCTCAGTGTGGTCTGTGCTGGCAGGATTGGGTCTGGATGTGCTGCCCTGGATTCAGAGTGCCTGTCTGTGCTGACAGGATTGGGTCTGGAAGTGCTGCCCTGGATTCAGTGTGCTCAGTGTGGTCTGTGCTGGCAGGATTGGGTCTGGATGTGCTGCCCTGGATTCAGAGTGCCTGTCTGTGCTGACAGGATTGGGTCTGGAAGTGCTGCCCTGGATTCAGTGTGCCTGTCTGTGCTGCAGGATTGGGTCTGCAAGTGCTGCCCTGGATTCAGTGTGCTCAGTCTGGTCTGTGCTGGCAGGATTGGGTCTGGAAGTGCTGCCCTGGATTCAGAGTGCCTGTCTGTGTTGGCAGGATTGGGTCTGGAAGTGCTGCCCTGGATTCAGTGTGCTCAGTGTGGTCTGTGCTGGCAG
This sequence comes from Conger conger, assembly GCF_963514075.1. Taxonomy (NCBI): domain Eukaryota; kingdom Metazoa; phylum Chordata; class Actinopteri; order Anguilliformes; family Congridae; genus Conger; species Conger conger. The sequence continues at coordinate 70,443,239 of NC_083761.1, read as the reverse complement.
GATTGGGTCTGGAAGTGCTGCCCTGGATTCAGAGTGCCTGTCTGTGCTGACAGGATTGGGTCTGGAAGTGCTGCCCTGGATTCAGTGTGCTCAGTGTGGTCTGTGCTGACAGGATTGGGTCTGGATGTGCTGCCCTGGATTCAGAGTGCCTGTCTGTGCTGACAGGATTGGGTCTGGATGTGCTGCCCTGGATTCAGAGTGCCTGTCTGTGCTGGCAGGATTGGGTCTGCAGTGAGCTGAAGGAGGTGGCAGAGCAGAGAGCCCTGGGGAGGGGGAGCATCTGTGAGGATATGAAGAACGGGCAAGGAGGAGGAGGGGGGAGGAGGAAAGGGGGATTGTGGAAACAAAGAGACAGTGATGGAACAGGTGTCAGGGTGTGGCACTATCTCTGAAGGCCCAACCAACTTTGATGAGTGTGAACCCTGGTGTAAAATCCAGCTATGACCAATTTGAGCTGGTCTTAACTGGTCAAGCAGCTACCAGCTGTTTCAAAACATAGCTTGAGCTGGTCTTAACTGGTCAAGCAGCTACCAGTTGTTTCAAAACATATCTTGAGCTGGTCTTAACTGGTCAACCAGCTACCAGCTGTTTCAAAACCTAGCTTGAGCTGTTTTTTATGCAGCAGAGTAATGAGCCTGTGAGGGTTTTGGGAGCAGCTCCTGAAGACCTCACATATTGTGCTAGTTATGGTGTGTGTGTTGGGGGGGGGGGGGGGGGGGGGAGCTGGGTGCAGAGCCTGGGTGATTGTCTAATGGGGCTCTTTTGCAGTGTGCAGTGCTTGTGAAAGTCTATATTTGTGATCACTTGGAAGAACCTTGAGTGTGTTAATGTTACAGGGGTAGGCGTGATAATAAGTTCCAAAAGAATATTTTCGCTCACTCTTCTCCTCCTGAGGGACTACATGTAAGAGAGAGACTCAGTAAAAACAGGTGTTAACATTTTCACTCAGTAAAACATCTTCATTGGTGTCTGTCAACACGGGGAGCTGAGGAACTCAGCGAAAATAAAGGAGTCTTAAAGTCAGCTTGTCAGTTGCAAGTAAGAGCCAAACTATGAATAGAAGATATGGAGGCAGATAAGACCTGACATTATCTCTCAGTGTGAGTATGACTCTGCAATGTTTGCTTAATATTTTTTGGAGGGAGGTTTTCTACTCAGAGTGGGGTGGTTTACTTGGTATCTAGGAGAATATCCTTACACCTATGCACATTTTTGGATTTGTTTAAACAAGAACAGGCCAACGAATGCCTTTTTTGAAGGCTTTAAGATAATATGTAGGTTGTGATTACTGTTGACTTATGCTATTTGCTTTTAATAGCATAAGCTGTGAAGCGCTTGAAAGCGTCCCTTTTTCAAGCAGAAATCAGCACCAGGCGCTGTGCTAATGCGCTGATGGCTTTCAAAGATGCTCCCTTCACCATGACAACCTGCCGTTGGATGGGGGAGGGAAAAAAGGCATTTGAATACACTGCTAAAATAAAAATGAGTGTATTTAATGAGGAGGTAAACCTGTGTCTACGACATGGGGGAAAGGGAATCACACTAAGGTAGGGTGCTTGATTTAACGCGTCTATAAATAACCGCTTACCTCAGCCGTGGATTGTGAGTGTGTTTCTGGTCTCTTGGGTTTCGGCGAGATGGTTGAAGTTGAAGTGCAATGGAATTAGCCAACGGGGTTTAAGGCTATCATGTTCCCCAGCACCCCTCCCCCTTCACCTCAGTGCCCCTCTCTATCAGGGTAGGGTGGCCTGTAGCGTAGTGGTTAAGGTAAATGACTGGCATACACAAAGTCGGTGGTTCTAATCCCGGTGTAGCCACAATAAGATCCGCACAGCCGTTGGGCAAGGCCCTTCACCCTGCATTGCTCCAGGGGAAGATTGTCTCCTGCTAATCAACTGTACGTCGCTCTGGATAAGAGCGTCTGCCAAATGGCAATAATGTAATGTAATGTAATATCAGCGCATCACACTACCGCACGTGGAGCCTCGACCCTTTTAGTGATGCCTCCTAGTGGTTGATAAGAGGGAGAGGGAGGGAGGGAGGTGGAGAGCGGCATATAATGCGTGCCTCTGTTTGCTGTGTATTAATCTCTAAAGTGATTAAATACTCAAAGACAATAAGAGATCTGAGCAAATAGGGCACACAAACAACACACACGCACTCGCGCACACATCCACGAATACACCCCCTCTCCCTCGGCAGAGTCATACACACACCTGAATAGCACCACACACAGTTCCCCGTCCCTCTCCCCTACTCTCTCTGAAGCGTGCACTTGTTCTCTCTCCCTCTCTCTCACCCTCAGTCTCACCATCTCCCTCTCCCTCCCTCCCCTCTCCCTCTCCCTCTCTGCCATCTCATTTCTTTGTTTTCCTCCTTGCTGCACAGCAGAATCTTCATATTTTTATATTTGTTTGTTTCATCCTCCTCCTTGGTTATGAGGGCAGCGCTTCGTTCCTGCGTCTCTCAGCACACACACACACGCACGCACGGAACACACACACATCTCCATTCCTCCCAGTGGAAGCCTCCACACCTCCTCTCCAAAGGACTATTCTTTTGTGTTCCGGGCTTTGACTGGATTTTCTGCTTCTTCTATGGTTCCTTATTCTGAGAACAAGAAAGCAGCATCCGACTTTGTCTTTCCTCTCCTAAAACTGGGATCATGTTCTATTTCCAGCTGGTGATCATGGCTGGCACGGTGCTCCTGGCTTACTACTTTGAGTACACGGACACTTTCCCTGTCCACATCCAGGGCTTCTTCTGCTACGACAAAGCCTTCTCTAAACCCTACCCCGGCCCAGAGGACGACAGCAAGGCACCTCCAGTCCTGGTCTACTCCCTGGTCACTGCCATCCCCACCGTCACGGTAAGAACACCACTGCCACTCTGCTGTCTCTCATGTAGCTCTGCTAGCTGGAGAGTGTGTGTGAGCGTGTGTATGTGTTTGTGCATCTGCTCTGGTAGCTGGAGCTCTGCTAGCTGGAGAGCGTGTGTGTGTATATGTGTGTGTGTGTGTGTGTTCCTCCGTGCGTGTGTGTGTGCATGTGCATGTGTGTGTGTGTGTGTCTGTGTGTGTCTATGCATCTGTGCTTCCATGTTTAACTGTGTGCATGCATGTGTGACGGTGTGTGTTGTGTGTGCATGTGTGTCTGTCCATGCGTGTGTGTGTGTGTGTGTACGTGTGTGTCTATGCATGCTTGCTTGCATGTGTGGCTGTGTGTGCATGTGTGCATGCATGTGTGTGTGTCCATGTGTTTGTATGTGCGTGCACACGTGCATGTGTGCATGCATGTGTGCACATGTGCGACTGTGCTCTGTGTGAGTGTTTAACTTCTCAGGCACTGTCAGTGTTTCTGTGTTCATGGTGTGGATTGCTTTACAGCGATGCACACTTCTCTGTGGTTCGGAGGTGTGTCACTGTGGTGCTGCTGCTTGTACATGCATGCTGTGGGTGTGTGTGGTGTGTGTGTTTGAGCAGGGGGCTTTGCTATAGGTGTGTGTGTGTTTGACCAGGGGGTTGTGCAGCAGGTGTGTGTGGTGTGTGTTTGTGCAGGGGGCTGTGTTGTAGGTATGGGGTTGTGTAGCAGGTGTGTGTGTTTGAGTAGGGGGTTGTGCAGCAGGTGTGTGTGGCGTGTGTTTGAGCAGGGTGCTGTGTTGTAGGTGTGGGGTTGTGTAGCAGGTGTGTGTTTGAGTAGGGGGTTGTGCAGCAGGTGTGTGTGGTGTGTGTTTGAGCAGGGTGCTGTGCTGTGGGTGTGTGTGTTTGAGCAGGGGGTTGTGTTGTAGTTGTGGGGTTGTGTACCAGGTGTGTGTGTTTGAGCAGGGGGTTGTGTTGTATGTGTGGGGTTGTGTAGCAGGTGTGTGCGTTTGAGCAGGGGGTTGTGTTGTATGTGTGGGGTTGTGCAGCAGGTGTGTGTGTGTTTGAGCAGGGGGCTGTGCTGTGGGTGTGTGTGTTTGAGCAGGGGGTTGTGTTGTATGTGTGGGGTTGTGTAGCAGGTGTGTGTGTTTTAGCAGGGGGCTGTGTTGTAGGTGTGGGGTTGTGTAGCAGGTGTGTGGGGTTGTGCAGCAGGTGTGTGTGTTTGAGTAGGGGGTTGTGCAGCAGGTGTGTGTGGCGTGTGTTTGAGCAGGGTGCTGTGTTGTAGGTGTGGGGTTGTGTAGCAGGTGTGTGTTTGAGTAGGGGGTTGTGCAGCAGGTGTGTGTGGTGTGTGTTTGAGCAGGGTGCTGTGCTGTGGGTGTGTGTGTTTGAGCAGGGGGTTGTGTTGTAGTTGTGGGGTTGTGTACCAGGTGTGTGTGTTTGAGCAGGGGGTTGTGTTGTATGTGTGGGGTTGTGTAGCAGGTGTGTGCGTTTGAGCAGGGGGTTGTGTTGTATGTGTGGGGTTGTGCAGCAGGTGTGTGTGTGTTTGAGCAGGGGGCTGTGCTGTGGGTGTGTGTGTTTGAGCAGGGGGTTGTGTTGTATGTGTGGGGTTGTGTAGCAGGTGTGTGTGTTTTAGCAGGGGGCTGTGTTGTAGGTGTGGGGTTGTGTAGCAGGTGTGTGGGGTTGTGCAGCAGGTCTGTGTGTTTGAGCAGGGGGCTGTGCTGTGGGTGTGTGTGTTTGAGCAGGGGGCTGTGTTGTATGTGTGGGGTTGTGTAGCAGGTGTGTGTGTTTGAGCAGGGGGCTGTGTTGTATGGGGTTGTGTAGCAGGTGTGTGCGTTTGAGAGAGAAGGGGGCTGTGTTATAGGTGTGGGGTTATGCAGCAGGTGTGTGTGGTAGTGCTGGTTTCATCAGCAGTATTTTCTGCTGTAAATGAGAGTTTGTACAGATTACCTACTCAGCTGCCCTCTGTCACCATGACACTCTGCTACTCAGCAATGGGCATCAATCATAATCAGATGTAGAGGGTGTGCGTATGTGCGTGTGTGTGTGTGTGTGTGTGTGTGCGCACTTGTGTATGTGCATGTGTCTGTATGGGTGTGGGTATGCGTGTGTGTGTGTGTCTACTGCATGTGTATGTACGTGTGTGTGTGTGTGTGTGTGTGCATGTGTTATATATGTGCGTGCGTATGTGTGTGCACATCTCTGTGTGTGTGCACATATGTGTATATGTACTGTATGTGTATGTATATATGTGGGTGTGCATGTGCTATATATGTGTGTATGTGTGTGCACATGTGTATGTGTTTGTGTGTGTATATTTGTGTGTGACCCCCGAGGAGGTCACTGTACAAATTCTGCACTTGACTGCCAACCCAGCTCCTTGCTGCTGTAAATGGACTCCTAGCGTTAGCATAGCCTTGGTTTGATGCGTTAAATAGTGCTGGGGGTGGCTGCAGTTCCCCGGAGCCTTAATCCTCATTGATTTCCATCACCCTCGGGTTTCGCTTTACAAATTAAAGCCAGAAGCCATTAGATTCAGTCATTATCCAAGCTACATTGGCTCTTGAATCAATTCTCAAACAGTGGAATTGTATGTAATGTCACTTTGCCATGCACAGCGCTGTGAATGCACCAGCCTCTCACAAAGGCACTTGACTAATACAACCTTTTAGTGGTTCATTGGCCTGGTTTAATAGTACTCCACTGTTGATTTGACTGGTTATTGTCAGTGACTGTAGTTCACAAGCTTTTTGAACTTGCTGTTGGTATGGAGTACCACTGAGTGATACATTGCAAAATCTCTTCATAAAGCCGAAGTCACAAGAGAAATTCCAGTATTAACAGTGATAAACTTAAATTGCAGCAAAAGTGATATAGGTACTGTATGTAAATCAAACTAATTCCAGCAACTGTATACATACAACTTTACACTGATTAGCTTTCTTTATATGTTGGCTTACACAACTATTTTTAAGTTATCTTAAATTAGAGTACATTCCAACTATACGGAAAGCATATGTTAGATGTTGGAACTTAATAGCCTTGCTGAAAATAGAATAGAATAGAAAATAGGCACAGATTGGCAGTTTTTGTAGAGCTAACTCGTACCCTATCATTCTATTTCTGGTTTAGGCGTATATAAAGATTGTACAGACAGTACTGTATCACAATTTCACTGACAAAGTCTTCAAACTTTAAAGTTTGACATTCCTGTGGATCAGTGGTGGAAGATAAAGAGGGATGAACCAGAGCGTTAAACTGGAGTTATACTATAATGGAGTTGTACTTGAGTTATACTATAATGGGGTTAAACTGGAGTTATACTATAATGGAGTTGTACTTGAGTTATACTATAATGGGGTTAAACTGGAGTTATACTATAATGGAGTTGTACTTGAGTTATACTATAATGGGGTTAAACTGGAGTTATACTCTAATGGAGTTGTACTTGAGTTATACTATAATGGAGTTAAACTGGAGTTATACTCTAATGGAGTTGTACTTGAGTTATACTATAATGGGGTTAAACTGGAGTTATACTATAATGGAGTTGTACTTGAGTTATACTATAATGGGGTTAAACTGGAGTTATACTATAATGGAGTTGTACTTGAGTTATACTATAATGGGGTTAAACTGGAGTTATACTCTAATGGAGTTGTACTTGAGTTATACTATAATGGAGTTAAACTGGAGTTATACTCTAATGGAGTTGTACTTGAGTTATACTATAATGGGGTTAAACTGGAGTTATACTATAATGGAGTTGTACTTGAGTTATACTATAATGGGTTTAAACTGGAGTTATACTCTAATGGAGTTGTACTTGAGTTATACTATAATGGGGTTATACTGGAGTTATAATATAATGGAGATAGCCAAGGAGCAGAAGTCTATACACTATCCAACAAGTAACACAACAAGTGCCACCTGTCATGTGACCTTTCTGTTAAATCATGCACTGTAAATTATGACCACTTTAAAAAAAATCTTCCATAAAATGTGTCATGTACCATATGGCCCCTGATAGATGAGCTCTTCTAACATGCGACGGAAACCTGCTAATTGGCATTTCTGCACCGTACCACCAAGGGCTACAGCGTGTAACCAAGCCTGGCTGTTACAGTCCTCCCACTGCTCTCTAACACCATGGCCTGCCTGCCAGAAGCTGTTCTGCCCAGCAGAGTTCTGTGACTGTGGTGGGAATCTCTTTTAAATACGGTGCTTCCCCAAGTCGTAGGTGTCTTGTTATGGTAGGTACAGACTTGGCCTATCTACCTTGCGTACTAGACATATATTAATGGCCTTACAACCAATCATATATGAATTGTAGCTTATCTGACGTGTTAGATTGTTTGTTGTATGACATTGATATGCACCGTTTGGTTCGTCACTTTGGATAAAAGCTAAATAAAATGTAATGTAATGTAAAATATCCTTCAACTCAGTAACTTCTCCTGCACACACAAGTTTGTTAGCAGGCCCTGGTCACAACCTTGCTTTTACCTTACTAAATCTGTCTAACCCTAACCCTAACCCTTACCCCCCATTCCCCTGCTTTTCCCAAGTTTTTGATCCTTTCTCATCTGTTACACTTGGGGTCAGTGCTGAGAAGCCAAATACCCTGCTTCATTTAGGCAGTTAGCCACATAACCAGGATGAAGCCCACTTCAGCCCAAAGATCATGTGTCATCTGTCCTATTGGGTGTCCTTTCCAAAATCTTGTGTTGGGGCAGTTCAACTGGCTGCAGTTCAATGGGTAGACGTTCACGAGCAAGGTGACAGAACGACTCTAAGATGGCCGAGGGTGCGGCTACAGAACGCCTACATGACAGAGGGAAAGACTGAGCTGCCTGCAGTCGGATGCAGCTTCACTGTTTGCATTCAGCTTGTCCGGAAGGGAGGTGAAGGCCATGTCATTGCCTGGGAGAAAGCACGATTCACAGATCGAGATTTGATGTTTTTGAGGTATGATTAGTTTGCCGTCAGTCTGCAGTCAACATATATCAGACACAGGTGAACTGACTTTAAGTAATTAACCTCCTGAAACCCCGCTTCCTCAAACGAGGACATTACATTTTGGCTTCCCTGAGCTCTGTACAGTATCTCTCTTAACATAAGGCAGTGGCTCCCAATGCCGGCCCTGGGGCCCCCCTGTGTATGCTGGGTTTTGTTTCTACCACGATTGCAATCCCAGTATTTTAACAAGCTGTTAAAGATGAATGGGCTCCTAATGAATGAAAATATGAACACATGGCCACAAAACACGAGAATTCAAAGACAAGGAAAATGATAACGAGCCAAAACTGCATTGTGTTAATATTTTTAAGGAGCCAATCATGAAAGAACTTAAGCACCTGCATTCAGCAGCCTAATTAGGAGTCGGTTGGCTCACCTCAGTCTTTAATTCGATCAGTTAAAAAGTTTTGTTACCACTTTTTATGCCGTTGTTTGCAATATATCACAATAAGCACAATGTGAACATAGAACTTGTATTCTTCATGTGATGCATACCTATTTATGACATAAGGGGGTAAATAATCGTGTTAAAATTCTGGGATTGGAACGAAAACCAGCCTGCACAGGGCCCCCAGGACCGACGTTGGGAACCACTGACATAAGTGACATTCAATAAAAATAAAATAAAATATATTTTCGGAAATATTTTCACTGCAACATGTTTTTGTCATCCAAGGCACTTGTATCATGTCAAAAAATATATAAAATCCTTTTTTTTCCTCTGGAAGTGGTGCAACAAATGTCCCGCCATGTGTAGCATACATATATTATTTTAGTTCCTTCTATAATAGCGCCCTATATACTCTCAGACGGTGACAGATGAGGTACATTTTTGTTCTAATTTTCTAAATGTACCCTGGAAGTACAGTAATGTTCTCTTTGGGTACAAATAAGTACTTTTACAGGCATGCTCAGGCCCATCCTCAGATCAGCTTAGGCTCTCAGGTAGTGGGCTGGGAGGTTTGTGCTGTGGTGAATTAAGATGAAAATATATTTGTAGAACTCCGTGAGGTAACTTATCCTCTGCATTTGACCCGTCCTAGTTACCTAGGAGCCGTGGGCAGCCACAGTGCCCGGGGACCAACTCCAGTTCTGAGGCCAGTGCCTTGGTCAAGGGCAACGGCCGGAGCACACCTAACCTAGCATGCATTTCTTTGAGTGTGGGAGGAAACCGGAGTACCCGGAGAAAACCCACGCAGAACATGCAAACTCCACGCAGAGAAGATCTGGCCCTGCCGGGATTCGAACCCAGAACCTTCTTCCTGTGAGGCAGCAGTGCTAACAGGGCTCCCTGCAGGGCTGCGGGTGATGGTGATGACACGTGAGCTCAGTACGGCAGTCAGATGAGAGTGCAGGTTAGCTCTTATTATTTAGATGGGACAGACCAGGCAGCTCGTTATGTCGTCTGGCTGCTAGCCTGCGCTGAGAGAGAAGTGCACTCACTGCACTCTGGTCCCCAAACTCCCAGCAGAGAGCGTAAACAAGTGCTATCGCGCTCTCTCTCTCTCACACTCTCTCTCTCTCTCGCTCTCTCGCTCCTGCAGAGACACAAATGAATAGCAGAGATACACAAGAGTAGCATCAAAGAGACAAACACCCCAATTGTGCAAACACACCTACTATGTAACACACGCTCACTGATACCAGGGTTACACACCAATAGTGGAGACACACGGATAGTAGACACACTCAGACACACACACAGATTGTAAATGCACAGCTTTGACACATGCTAATAGTAGTGACTCACTGATAGTGCACACGCTCAGACACAAACACCGATAATATACACACACTGATGGTAGACACACACAGACACACACACTGACAGTAGACACACACAGACATACACTGATGGTATATGAACACAGACCCACACACTGATAGTAGACACACAGAGACAAACACTGATAGTAGACACACAGACACACACTGATAGTACACACACTGACACACACTGATAGTAAACACACAGACACACACTGACAGTAGACACACGCAGACACACACTGATAGTAGACACGCGTAGATACACACACTGATAGTACACACACAAACACACACTGATAGTAGACACACATAGCCACACACTGATAGTAGACACACAGACACACACTGATAGTAGACACACAGACATACACTTATGGTATATGCACACAGACCCACACGCTGATAGTAGACACACATAGACACACTTCAGTATCAGTGGCGCAGATGTACCTGTTGAGTCTGAGATGTGGTCACTGTCCTCGCCCCTGTGCCTAATTAGCGGCGCATGGCGAAGGCCCGGCCACGCCGCTCCAGGCGCGCTTTCTCCCAGAATGCCATGGAAATGGCGGCAATTAAAACGCACCAAAGTTCTCCCCCCTCCCCTCCCCTTCTCCCGCCTCACTTCACAGAGACAGCTTGAACAGCATGAGTAATTACCGTCCGCACTTAATGAACTCCCCCAAACCAGGCCAGGGAACATGAAAGCCTGACTTGGAAGCAATTATCTAGAATTTTAATATTAGCATTAAGCACTTAATATTGGCTCTGTTTTCACTGCTGTAATTATGTGTAGCTTGTTTGTTCTTGTGTGGTTGGGAGTTTAGTTTTCCCCTCGCTCAGAAGCACAGAGATGTGCCCTGCAGTTAAAGGGGCCGTGTACCTGACAGTGCGGAGTCCTGACTCCGTAGCCAGGGACAGATAGCGTGTACAAAATGGAGGACCCTCTGTGGAAAATGACGAGCGCTCCACCTCGCCCCCGACCAAACCCCAGTGCCACGTGCCGCACGTGAGAGAGTGATTCCCAGCTGTGGGACAGTGTTCTCTTACATGGCCTGTGGAAGCAGATGGCATGGGGAGCCTCACATGGGAGACCGCTGGTGTCCTCATATCTTTCTATAACAGGGAAACAGGATACAGGGAGGAAGGAAATTAGAGACAGCGACAATCGATGGGAGGGGGATAGGTCGATTGGGTTGGCAAGGGAGAAGGGGATGGAAACGAGGAGAGAACAGGTTCTCATCTCGGAGACAGGGTGAGAATTAGAGACGGGGAGAGTGGAGAAAGGGTGATGGAGGTAACTGATAACTGACACAACGTGTAAATAGTGTTTGGTAACCGGGCGAAGAGAGGCGGCTGGAATAAGCGTGGCTGCGATGTAAATGGTGCGAGACACGTTGTGATGTCAGAGCCGGTCGGGCCAGCGGAACATCAGTGTAACACGTTTGCTAAAATGTGTTCCTTCACCACGCTGCAGTCTGCAAGCTCTACCTCAGCGACATCACGGTCTGTCAGCATGTGATGCCAAGCACGATCTTTAGAGTTCTACCCCGGGAAAGATGCAAGACTTTGATTTAGCTTGAAAAGCCTACATTTTTGAATAGGTATGCATATGTCAGTGTAAAAGGGTTTGTTGTACGGTCAGTGGTGCTGGATAAAGGAACATGTCCCTTACAGTAATACGTAAATCATTTACCAGATTAAATAAATAATGGTGGCTTTCTTTTTTAATGGCTGTAACTATGTTTTTCATGTGAAAGGACCATGAGACCTTTCCCATCCAAGCTGATTCGCCACCCTCTTTAATTCAATTCCTTCAGCCTGAATCTACACAGTCTGCGTCCCAGAGAAAATCAGCCCTGTGTGCTGCACCGTGTCTGCGGGGCGAAACTAAGCCGATGGAGCTAAAGGCGCTATCGAGCGAGTGAAGGGTACGCTTCTGACGGCGCGTGTGATGGCGGTGATAAGACTGCCTGTAAACGGGTGTGTGAAGGAGGCACGCGTGTGCTGAACTCCTCTGGGGGAACGTGCTCAGTGACAGATGAAGACACGTTAGCGGGTGCTGAGATTAAAGCGTGTTTGTCACAGCCCTCTGAGAGACGCAGGAAGTGGAAGAAGTCTTCTCCTCTCTCTCCCCTTCTATTATCTTCTCTTCTCTTCTCTTTCGCTCCCGGCTCTTTAGCAGGCATGACAGCCTGTGGTGTCCATTTAACCTGCCTGTCTAAAAATTTGTCCCTAGAGTCCGCTAGATGTGTGTAGGTGTTCCTCTAAAACTGCTGGAGAAAAATGCAGACAGGATGATAGAACAGAGAATGGAGGAGGATAGAGAAAAGGAGGGATGAGAAGGAGAAGTATGGAGCAGAGGAGAAGAAAAGAGGATGGGGAGGAGAGGGGGCTTCTGGGAGTGGAGCACAAGGCAAGATGAAAAGGGATCAGTAGGGCCTCAACTGGGGAGAGAGAGAGCGAGAGATGGGGAGAGAGAGACTGAGAGGGGGTGTGAAATTGAATTGGAAGAGAACAGCAGAGGTAGAGGAAGAGAGAGAGAGGGGAGAGAGGCTAACCTACTTTTCCACGCTGGGGTTGGAAATAGAGCCATGCAAAGCAGATAATCAAATGAACAACAGAGGGGATAAGAGAGAGAAAAGGACAGATGAAAAATAGGATATGACAACACGGCGCTGAGACCATGACTGCATGAGCGTGGCTCTCTGGATAGACACCAGAGAGATACCGAGCAGCCTCTTTACCCCCTCCGCCCTCTCAGTTTAATTACTGCACATCTCTCCTGTTCCTCCTCCATTCATTTCCCAAGAGCAAACCACCTTTACAGTATTCACTGGCAGTAGACAGAGTTACAGAGCGGCCGGTGACCTGCCGGTTGGAGACCCGAGGCTGCGGGAGTCTGCGGGCTGGAGAGAGACCCTGAGGGAGGTGTAGAAGGGAGGATGAGGAATGCGGACACGGAGAGGCGCAGGACTCCACCGGAGGGTTTGGTTTGGCAGGGTTTGGCTGACTGCGTCAGCGACCATCAGAAACTCTGCCTGGACTGTCATTTTAAACCCCTTTGTTCTGTCGCCTCTAAAATTACCCTCTTTTTTCCTCATCCTTTCTTCCCCCGTCCCTCAGTGGCTTTTTAAAATCTCCTTCCTCTCCCTCACGCCTTCTCTCCCCTCCCCCTCCACAGCGTGAAACCCCCCCCCCCGTGCTTCACTTTGACCTATATAACTCCGGTTCGCGCTGACATCATCGCCGACAATGGCGGTTCGGATTAATCTTGACATTTTCGTTTAATAAATATTGTATGTGTGGGAGGGCGCGCGCTGGCGCGTTCTCCGCTCGCCGCGGTGAGGACGAGCCTTCGGGTTTCTCTGCGATGAATCACGCTCCGATGGTCGGGCCTGAGCGCGCAGCCGGCGCCGGTCGATACGTAAACGGGTCTGACAAAGCCTGTGGACGGGGCGCGCTCGGTGGACGTGATTCAGGGCCCGAGGTTAGGCTGTGAATGCGGGAGAAGACCCGCGCGCGGCACGCTGGGCTGATGTTGTTCGGAGATAAGCGCGCGTCCTCGGGTCGATAAGGCGGAGACGCTTGATACAGAGCTCCGGGGCCCGTGGGGAGAGCTGCCGTCCGTTACTGTGACACCGCTGTCTCTGTGTGGATCAGGGCCAGCCGCCCGTCAGGCTGGAGGTCCGGATTGGACCTGCAGGCCTTCTTTAGACACCACCTGCTGTGCTTGGGTTAACTCTTTACAGACAAGCTGAAACGAAAGTGATATGACATACATGAGTGAAAAGGATCTTTTTTTTTGGGGGGGGGGGGTGAAGGGGGGGAGAGTCAGATTGACGGACAGCAAATGAGGAGTAGGACATCAAATGAGGATGTGTGGCGCTGCTCGATATTGATTGGAGGGGAACGGGAAATTGACAGACATTTGATGGACAAACACGCCCACTGGTACACAATGACATAAAATCTAAATTCAAATTGTTTTCCAGGAAGTGGATGGGAAACGTGCGGCTCTAACTTCTGTTTCAGCTTGTCTTTAAAGGCCATCTTTAGTAACCACCGGTTTTTGCTTGGTTTGACCCTTTCATGTTTAACCCTTGTGTAAGATCACAAATTATCAGAATGTTCTTACTGTAACTGAGACAATCACTACTGATCATTGAAAGGGGCAGCCTATCGCATAATGGTTAAGTTGCTTTACTGGGTCCCGGAAGATTGGTGGTTCAAGCCCCTGTGTGGCCACAATATCACCTGTGCAGCTGTTGGGCCCTTGAGCAAGGCCCTTAATCCCACATTGTTCCAGGGGGGATTGGCCCCTGCTTAGTCTAATCAACTGTAAGTAACTATAAAAAGCCTCAGCTAACTGTACTGTAATAACTGTAATGAAAGAAATGGAGTTCTAGAATGCTGGCTAAGAATGTTGAAAAGCATTCCAAAAATCTTTGACCTGCTATTCAGAAGGTTAAACTACATTCCATTACAGTGGATGGTGCTTTCTGCTCTGCCAACAGGTGACTTTGTCCCTGCTGCTCCTCTCTGGTTGTGTTCTGTTGTGCTGCTTGGTCATTACCACACCATTAGGTTAGAGATCCCACAGTACTCTTCTGCACCAAGCCTGAAATAATTTCAGATACATGATTTATGGACTCTATGCCCATTCATAATGGCCCCTGCCGTGATGAAACTGTTGAACTGTTGGGGTGCAACTATATTTGTGGAATTGTGTTAGGGCAGGGCTTCTGCACAATGGTGCAAGCAGGCATGACGGGGTCAGGGCAGATGTGGAGAGGGGATATATTGTGAGATGCTCCGCAGCATTTACAGCAGTAACGACACTCTGACCTGAGCTGGCGGCCCGTTCCAATTGAGCTCAGTTAAACCCCCCAAAATGAATTCAATTCACAAACTGTATAATCCCAAAAGAGCCTAATAGGCATTTTTCAATTCATAAATGGATTTCAATTCATTTCCCGAATTGACTGAATCGCAACTGGACTGACTCCAGCCCTGCCGTGTTCTAATTTTAAACACACTGTGTATCGATTGCTCTTTAAGGCTCAGCGGTTAATGGGGGGGGGGGGGGGGAGACCGGGGCCAGAAGCTTTTTTTTCTTCATCTTCAAAAAAAACTCTGAGCTCAGTGAGTTTCCTGTGATGTCGGTGTCTCTCGCTGCTGTTGAGGAGCCGGTGCGGGATCTCTGTTCAGAAGCAGCTGCCATTTTGCGATAACTCTTCAGCATCAAAAAGGCAGGCATCAGTAGCCTACCTACCGCCATCCTCTATGTCTCTCCCTGTTGAACCCTGTGGCTCTCTTTCTGTTCTGCCTGTCTGTGATGATAGAAAACAAGATGTCCTTTAGTTGCAAAAAGGATTTGCAACGAAATATGACGCCTTTATCTGTCCCATTACTTCTGCTCCCCTAAAATTGGGGGACTGTGTATTCAAAGGGCTGTAATTCCTATATGTGTTGATATGGATGTCTATGCCCTCAAATTAAAGCTGAACTTATATTCATTATTTTATTTAAAATCCAGTGTGCTAGAGTACAGAGCCAGAACAACCGTCCCAGTACTGCTGTAAATGTTTATCTGTCAGAGCTAATGGATTCAAATCTTTTTTTCTCCCTCATGTGACTGCAACATTTGTTTTATGACAGATTACAGTTTAGTCTATTTTATTCTCTGTTCTTACTCCACATTTTCCCACGCAGTTTAGGCTGCTTGGTGTCTCTCACTTTTTAACAGTGTTTTGTACTGAGTCCCTTTCTCATCTCCCAGTGCTGAGATTTTCCGCTGTGCTCCTTAAACTTTTATAACACATTTATGACAGATTTATAATAGGCACCATGACTGTGATTCAGGCACCGATCAGCTTGATTCCCATGGCAGCAGTGGTGCAGATATCTGTCAGCATGGTGAAGCTTCTGATGATCAGTACTGACAGTGTTCCACTGTGTGTCCTGGGCCCCACTGTGCAGCTGTGCTGGAGAGAGGGGAGGGGGGGTGCTGGGCCTCACTGTGCAGCTGTGCTGGAGGGGGGTGCTGGGCCTCACTGTGCAGCTGTGCTGGATGAGGGGGTGTGCTGGGCCTCACTGTGCAGCTGTGCTGGAGGAGGGAGTGTCCTGGGCCTCACTGCGCAGCTGTGCTGGAGAAAGGAGGGGGGTGTGCTGGGCCTCACTGTGCAGCTGTGCTGGATGAGGGGGTGTGCTGGGCCTCACTGTGCAGCTGTGCTGGAGGAGGGAGTGTCCTGGGCCTCACTGCGCAGCTGTGCTGGAGAAAGGAGGGGGGTGTGCTGGGCCTCACTGTGCAGCTGTGCTGGTGGAGGGGGTGTGCTGGGCCTCACTGTGCAGCTGTGCTGGATGAGGGGGTGTGCTGGGCCTCACTGTGCAGCTGTGCTGAAGGGGGTGTGCTGGGCCTCACTGTGCAGCTGTGCTGGAGAGGGTGTGTGGGCCTCCCTGTGCAGCTGTGCTGGAGGGCGGGTGAATGTATAGCTGAGAAACATGAGCCATGCCCGTCCTCTCCCCACCCCAGCACCCTGTGTATTCCACTGGGTCACACGTAAGGCTGTAGGATTGATTCATAATGTATGTTATTTGAGACATTTCTTTGTCTGTGTCTTATGCATGCATTTTCAACTGAACCCACATGTGACTGATGGATGTCAAATGACATTGTTTGATCTATTTTAGCTGTTTTATTGTCTGTCTTTGGATGTGAGTGTGTGTGTGTATGTGTGTGTGTTCGCACACATGCACATAAATGTGTTTGTGTGCATTTGTACTGTATTGTGTGAAGAGAGGAGACTTCTCCACACTCTTTGGGTTGAGAAGCTCACAAGAACAGTGTCATCAACTTTGCACAATGCAGATGTGTGATTTAAAAGCTGTTCGTTAAAATATGTGTGACATGGTTTACTGTGTGAGCTACAACTAGGCTTTCATGTGAATTATTCATTTCTCTGGCTCTCTTTCCCCAATGTACTATAAGAGCATCCATAATTCAGGCTTATCAACACGAGTAGCCATTAACCAAGGAGAGAAATGTGTGGAGGGCAGCAGCTACTCTTAATGAGCTGTATAATAACTTTTATAATGTGCTGCTCCTGTAATCCTTTATGTGCCCATTGGAGTGGACCTTGGGATTATCACAGCACTTCATCCAGTAGGACGATAGGATGAAGCGCTAAAATGCTTAGGAGGCAATTAAGCTGAACATATGGGACTCGTCATTTCAAAGGCAATAGAAAGAAACAGGCCTGTTTGTGCTAGTGCATTCCTTCATTCGTTTGTTTGTTCGGTCATTCATTCATTCATGCATTCATTCATTCATTCATTCTCTCTACTGCTCTCTACCGAAACTTGTATTGGGGCATAGTATGGTTAACTCATATCCACATTGAGATTTTTAATGAACAGAGCCCCAAAGTAGTCTAAAGTTAAACATCAGCCAGAAAATTCTCTCCATGAATTACTATAAATTAACTATGAATTCATTATTAATTCATTGCATAATAGGAGAGAAAAAAGGCTTTGAGAAAAGAATGATGAGATACAGGAGTATCCCAGCTCAAACCAGTAAGCATTATACATGTAATAGAATAGAATAAAATACCGTGAACGAAAACAGTTAAAGTAATAATGACAGCAAAGATTAACAACTCAATGCACCTGTTGCATGTAACGCAGAGACACAGGAACAAATTCAAATTAAAAGAAGACGACCTCAGCTGTGATAAAATGGAGCAGTGACTAATTGTATATGAGCCGAAAGAAATTAATTTGAAGCCTTATTTCGTATGCAGAGAAAGCCCCTTATTCCCTGGGATGTTGAGTCATTATATTGTTAGGGGGCCCTGTAACTGACAGCCGGGCTGACTGCTCTTGCTTTTGAACGAGCGTGGAATTACACAAATATGTGCTGGAGTAATAATGTGAGACTGAAATAAATGAGTAAGCAGGGTATTCAACACAAAGTGCGCTGCTGGAGACTGCCAGTAACCTCCCTAAAAGGAGCAAGTGTTGCATGGCTTAAGGAATTGCTTTAAAGACACTGTTTCAAGGAACTGCTCTAAAGAGACAGTTTAAAGGAATTTCTTTAAAGGCAACAACTGTAACCCACGGTGGAATTTACAACTGTAGCCTCTGAGCGGCAAGTCTGGTTTGCCCAACTTCTCCTCCACCAAACATTATTTATAAGAGGCCAATTACTGCTCAGCCCTGCTCAGTGACAGGACTGAGAGGGGATGGGGTGGGCTGTGGGGGTCTGGCAAAAAACAGTGGGGGGGCACGCTCTGAAACATTCACACGGCAGAATATTCCAGAGCCTTTCTGTCGCTCTGCCTTTTACGTCAGCCTCCCACGCACCCCCTGCGGCTCCTGGTCATCTCCGCCACACGCTGGGCCTCGCAGTGAGACACGACCGGGGCAGGGAGAGCCCACGCGTGGCTGCGCCGTGGAGCCGGTTCTGAGGTGACGGCCCCTGGAGGTGGACCCGAGAGTCACGGGAGAGTCACGCGAGATGGGGGGGGGGGGTTGAACCAATTACAGCGCTTTAATTAGAAAAAGCAAAAAAAACAAACCGGAAGGAACACAAAATACTAACACTGGGAGAAAACATTGGCAAAGACAAAGACGAATAAGCAGGAAGCTAGAACAAAGGGCACAATAAACTAGGAATCACAAAATAATGGAGCATGAAATAAGGCTGAGGGTTCCTGTGAAGGCACGACTCACAGCAAACTAAATGCTGAAAACAATCTGGTGAGATTAATGACTGACAGCACACAGGTGGGGAAAACAAATCAGCCAATAGCACAACAATAGAAGCACAAACAAAGAAACAACCAGACGCACAAGGCACCAATGACAATGAAGGGAAGCTAAGCGGGGGAAACACAGGCAGGTCTGGGGCGGGGGAAACACAGGCAGGTCTGGGGCGGGGGAAACACAGGCAGGTCTGGCGCGGGGGAAACGCAGGCAGGTCTGGGGCGGGGGAAACACAGGCAGGTCTGGGGCGGGGGAAACACAGGCAGGTCTGGCGCGGGGGAAACGCAGGCAGGTCTGGGGCGGGGGAAACACAGGCAGGTCTGACGCGGGGGAAACAGGCAGGTCTGGCGCGGGGGAAACACAGGCAGGTCTGGGGCGGGGGAAACACAGGCAGGTCTGGCGCGGGGGAAACACAGGCAGGTCTGGCGCGGGGGAAATACAGGCAGGTCTGGCGCGGGGGAAACGCAGGCAGGTCTGGGGCGGGGGAAACACAGGCAGGTCTGACGCGGGGGAAACACAGGCAGGTCTGGCGCGGGGGAAACGCAGGCAGGTCTGGGGCGGGGGAAATACAGGCAGGTCTGGGGCGGGGGACACACAGGCGGTGACTGGTCTACGGGACAGCCGCAGTTTTTACGTAGTTTCCCCGGACGGCCTCGCGGGGGGAAGGCACCTGCCACTCATCCCGTCCGCAGACAGCTGGGCGTTTAGAGCAGTGTAAATATTTGCCAGCTGGTGTTAGTGTTGAGCGGAACGGCGTCTGCCCCCGTGATGTTCGCCGAGCGCACGCGCCCCCCGGCTCTGCCTCCCGCCTCCCCCGGCTGTGTGCTCAGTGCCCCTCCTCTGCAGCCCCCGGCTCTGCCTCCCGCCTCCCCCGGCTGTGTGCTCAGTGCCCCTCCTCTGCAGCCCCCGGCTCTGCCTCCCGCCTCCCCCGGCTGTGTGCTCAGTGCCCCTCCTCTGCCGCCACCGCTCGTGCCTGACGGTGACTAACACACATCAAAGCTCCCGCCCTCCCTGCGCATTATCCCCAGCCCGGAGCTCCATTAAACCCCTCCTTCCGCTCCTCTCCGCTAATGACGGCACGGCGCCTGCGCCGGACTCTGTACCGTTGCCGTTTGCGTTCTGGATCTCTGCCGCGCGTATTTCACGAGCGTGTGACCCACACGGGTTCCCGGTCGACGATGCCTCAGAGACGTGAGGATGCGGGCGTCGCCAGGAACAGGTTTCAGAGGGGGCGCAGTTTTGGCGAGCTTCGCCCCGCGTTGGAATCCTGGAGTTAGAACTGGAAGGCGCTGGAAGCGTGTCTGGAAGTCCAACGGGCGGATTATCGGGAATCGTTTCCCAGTCCTGACTGCGGACAGGCGGAACACACAGGAGACAGAGCGCATTAGCGCTGAAGGGGTTGAGTGTGCGGATTGTTATATGCTCTCTGTGTGAGCTCATTCAAATGAGTGGATAATGCGTGGTGATGATGGGCGTTTGTGTGGGCACGCACATCCTGTGCGTAGTGTGAATTAACTTCTTGCCAGTATGAGCTATGTTACTGTATTATCTTACTGTATGTCCTTGCACATAGACTCTGAGATATACTCACGAACAGGCCGGCAGATATTCACGCAAACTCACACAGTCACGCTTATTACACCCAGACTGGTGAACTGAACTTGTAAATCTAATGCTCAGTTTTCAAAGATGCTCATGATGAGGCTGACGTGGACAGGCGAAGTCCACTCTCTCTGAAAACAGGGTTCTGTGGCTTTAGTTTTAGAACCCTCTATCATAGGGGTCAAGTGAAGTCTGAAGGCCCCCAGAGAAAGAACCATTTTGCCCAACAAATGGTAAACTGATGCTTCTCATTCACCCACACTCACACTCACACTCACAGTCACACACGAACAGTGATTGGCTGCCATGCAAGGCACCAACCTGCTCAGGGACGCTTCGACACACCCAGGGTGGGATTGAACCGGCAACCCTCCGACTGCCAGACGACTGTTCTTACCTCGACGACTGTCACCCCTTGGCTTTCTTGAACTCTTGAACTCTTGAGCTAGAAATGGGTTTTCTACGGAATCACAGGGTTCCTTTTGGAACCAGGCTTTATAATTGTGTAGACAGTCTGATGGTTTAGCATTATTATTACCATTAGGGTTTATATTATGTGCTTTGTGTTTCTGTGTTTGATTATGTGGACTTAATTATATTTCTGTTATACTGCAATTGAGGCACATTATTATTTTGTACGAAAGACTGTGTGCAATGGCCCATCCTGATGTTCCATTGTAAATGTGCTTGGAATAATGATTTATTGAAGTGTATGCTGCATTTCAATTTTGTTTGCTGAAATTACTTTTTAATTTAATTTGGCATTAGCATTAATCCTCGGGGGCTCGTCAGCGGGGGAAGTATTGAAGGTGTTTTGTGTAACCTGTAGATCTTGGCCGGCGAGTTGACGTGCTTCTTCATGAAGTCAGAGGCGGCTCAGGAGAAGACCATCGTGACGGCAGACTGCTGCTACTTCAACCCCCTGCTGCGCAGAATCGTTCGGTTTCTTGGTAACTACGGCTGCAGCGTTCAGTCTATTCTGAAGCACCGTATGACGCACTTCAGTCTGACACACTGACTGACACTCTGACACGCCTCAGTCTGACACACTGACTGACACTCCGACACGCCTCAGTCTGACACACTGACTGACACTCCAGCACACCTGTCTGATGCACTGTCTGATGCACCATATGACACACTGACTGACACTCTAACATACCTCAGTCTCACACACTGACAGACACACTAGCACATCTTACACACCTGTCTGATGCACTGTCTGATGCACCGTATGACACACTGACTGACACTCTAACATACCTCAGTCTCACACACTGACAGACACACTAGCACATCTTACACACCTGTCTGATGCACCGTATGACACACTGACTGACACTCTAACATACCTCAGTCTCACACACTGACAGACACACTAGCACATCTTACACACCTGTCTGATGCACCGTATGACAGACCTCAGTCTTACTTGAGCAGCTTAAAGCGGATGAAATGCCAGATGGCATATTTCAAATGGAGCACATTAATTGCTATTTCCATTTAATTTCAGTGATGATGATGTGTCAATCTATTTCTTAAGTTTTATTATTTTCTCTTCCCTTCTGTTCTCCCTGTCTCTCTTTTTGTGTCTAATCTCCATCTCTTCTACTCTGCCCTCCTTCTCATTTTCTTATGCATTCTCACTCTTCCTTCCTTCTCTCCCTTCCCTGCCTTTCATTCTCTCATTTCTCACGATCTCTCCTCTCAACCCGGCCCCCCTTCCCACAAAACTCTCCGTCCTCCATCACTCCATGTCGCGCTCTTTCTTCACTCATCCCTCCCCTCGATCAGGAGTCTATTCTTTTGGCCTCTTCACCACTACGATATTTGCTAACGCAGGGCAGGTGGTGACAGGAAACCAGACGCCTCACTTCCTGTCTGCCTGTCGACCCAACTACACTGCGCTGGGCTGCCACTCCGGCGTGCAGTACGTCACGGAACGCCGTGCCTGCACAGGGAACCCCTACGTGGTGGCGTCCGCCCGCAAATCCTTCCCCTCCAAGGACGCAGCCCTCAGCCTCTACTCTGCCGTGTACACCGTGGTATGGAGGGAGGGATGAGGGGAGGGGAGGGGAGGAGTGACAAGACTGTTTTATGACTCACTGATGACATGAATGACAGCGCACGTATGTGCGTGTCCTACTTGTTGAAAAGTGCTTGGCATGTTAGAAAAGTGCTATGTAATAATAATGTGATATGTACTGTACACTATACAGAGAGTGTTGTATAATAAAGTATGAAGATGCTGCAGATCTCAAGTAAGCTCCTCTCTTTGCGTGTGTGTATATACGTGTGTGTGTGTGTGATTATGTGTGTGTGCGTGCGTGTGTGTGTATACATGTGTGTGCGTGTGTTTGTCTGTGTGTGTTTGTGTGTGTGTGTTTGTCCGTGTGTGTGTGTGTGTTTGTCTATGTGTGTGTGCGTGTGTGTGTGCTTGTGACTCTTTTCCAGATGTACGTGACCATCGTGTTCCGCACGAAGGGCACAAGGCTGACCAAGCCCACGCTGTGTCTGACGCTGCTGTCTCTGGCGGTGCTGGTGGGCGTGGTGCGCGTGGCTGAATACCGGAACCACTGGTCAGACGTGCTGGCGGGCTTCCTGACCGGGGGGGCCATCGCTGCCTTTCTGGTGAGGGGCGTGGGGCAGGGGGAGGGGAGGGGTGTGCATTGGG
The DNA here is from genome assembly GCF_963514075.1 of Conger conger. Classification (NCBI taxonomy): domain Eukaryota; kingdom Metazoa; phylum Chordata; class Actinopteri; order Anguilliformes; family Congridae; genus Conger; species Conger conger. The sequence continues at coordinate 70,420,554 of NC_083761.1, read as the reverse complement.
GAGTCTGAGGTCCTCATGTCAAGCTGCATGTACCTGTATGGGAGTGCCTTTGTGGACATGGGCAAAAACTCACTAAACTGTTTCTTAGACATTTATATATGATATGGATACCTCCCAAAGGTGTATGCATATAATTGTTGGAGGCATATGATCCTTTTGTATGTAGCTACACTCAGTACCCACTTTATTAGGTATTTCTTTTTTAGACGTATTGGTCTTCTGCTGCTGGAGCCTTTCCATTACCATATAATAAAGAGGTGAAAAAACTCCATTACATATGAACGCAAATGCATATTTCAGATTTTTATTTGTAACATGCATTTGATATACTGCTTGCAGTCTTATTATTTGCTGCCTATTTCTTCTTATTTTTATTCCAACCTGGGTCAAAAACATAATTGGTTTGGATTCAGTTATTTTTCTATGCTTTACTGAGCTTGTCTGGTGTATTGAGTGTGGAGTGTTGGAGTGTGAAATACTTTCAAAAACTGCAATCCCTGCCTTCTGGTCCTCTTGGTTGGCTCAGTTTTACCAGGCAAGATCAATCAAGAATAAAAAAGTATTTGAATTCAATACAATTTTGTTTTTGACTCAGGTATTAGCTGCCTGCTTTCTGAATAATAATCTCTCTCTCTCTCTCTCTCTCTCTCTCTCTCTCTCTCTCTCTCTCTCTCTCTCTCTCTCTCCCTCTCTCTCTCTCTCCCTCTCTCTCTCAGGTGACGTGTGTGATTAATAACTTCCAGCAGACCCAGCTGCCCCCCCCGCCGGCCCCGCCCCAGCGCCCTGAGCCTGTCCTGAGCATGCCCATGATGCCGCTGGCCTGTGTGGAGAGTCCACTCGAAAAGTTAAGTGGCCCTCAGGTAAGGGACGGGGGAGTGCAGACAGCAGGACAGAGGGGGAGACACACCCCCTGCCCCCTCTCTCCCCCCAAATGTCCCCTCACACGCACCCTCACCCACCAGCCTGCCCCACTGTAAACCACACGCTTCAGCCCTGATACTGAACTCTGCTCTCTCCTGTCCTCACACACACTGCACCCTGCTCCTCACACACACACACACACACACACACACACACTGCACCCTACTCCACACACACACTGCACCCTGCTCCACACACACGCACACACACACACACACACTGCACCCTGCTCCACACACACACGCACACACACACACACACACACACACACTGCACCCTGCTCCTCACACACGCACACACACACACACACACACACTGCACCCTGCTCCACACACACACACACACACACACACACACTGCACCCTGCTCCACACACACACGCACACACACACACACACACACACACACTGCACCCTGCTCCTCACACACACACACACACACACACACTGCACCCTGATCCTCACACACACACACTGCACCCTGATCCTCACACACACACACACACACACACACACACACACACACACTGCACCCTGATCCTCACACACACACACACACACACACACATGCACACACACACACTGCACTCTGCTCCTCACACACTGCACCATGCTCCACACACACTGCACCCTGACCCTCACACACTTCACCCTGCCCCACACACACTGCAGCCTGCTCCACACACACACACACACACACACACACACACTGCACCCTGCTCCTCACACACTGCACCCTGCTCCACACACACTGCACCCTGTTCAATAACATTTCTACTGAGTCTTTTAGTATTCAGAATCAGTAGTGCTTTAAAGCATGATTTCAATGACCCAGCCTGAAATATCTCTCGTAATAACATAGACGTGTGTCAGCAGTAGGCCACTTGCATTCCTTTGTTAGTGGCTCTCTCCAGCAATCAACTTCTGGGAGACAATTTAGCTCCTTCAGTTGAATGACTACTTTAACATGCCTAATTCACAGCTTAATCAGATGGATCTTTCGACCAATCAAAATCTTTGGAATGTTGTTTGACCTTTGAACCCTGGAGAAACGATTAGCCGCCTAAGTGCTGCGCTCTCTCACTCTCCTGTTTCTCTCCTCTCCTCGGACAAACCCATCTCCACCACCCACACTCTTTCTCTTCTCCTGATCACAAACCTCCTGCCTGGGCCCATGAACCTCTCTCTACATCCTCTCTCCCCCTTCTTTTTTAACTGTTTTTCTGTTATTCTCACTCTCTGCAACTCTCCCCTTTTTTTCCCCACTTTTATTCACCTCCGTTATTTACGCTCCTCCTCCCTCTCTTCTCCTTCTCTCCAACCCCCCCCCCCCTCCCCTCCTCTATCTTTTCTCCTCTGCAGACTCCGGGATCTGCGTTCACCGAGATCACATGACCATCAGCCTTACCTGTTCCCCGTCACCCCCGATGTCTTAATACCGTCTCGCTCCATCTCCAGCGAAGTCTAGACCTGCCCCCCGGCCACGCCCAGCCATGTGCCGTCCACCCGACCGGGCGCCCCCTCCTCATCCGCTCCTTCTCCACCCAGGTCTAGGCTCGGCCCGGCCCTCCCTGTGCCCATCCCTCCTTTCAGTCACACTCACTGAACTGCACATTCCCCCCGAGACAAGCTTTTCTCTCTGGACTGAGGTGAGCGCTCTTACTGTACAGAGTTCTTTTTTTACTGCTTTTATCGTTCCTGAAATCCCCCTTTTCCCACCGAGTTCGTAAAAGTCCCAAAGTTACAATCCAGTCAGTTTTGTCTATTTTAGTCCCTTTTCAAGGACAATCTTCAACTTGCCGGAACATTTCTGAAAAGGAAAGGCAACAACATGGGCCCCTAAATCCGTCAGGTTTCGCGTGCTGTTTCAGTGTTCTGTAGGAGCCCACGGTGGGGCAGAGGCAGTCTGCCAGTCAGACCCGCATTCCAAACTGCCTCTCTATTGTATCTCCTGAAAACTCTCCTGTTAGAACTGACTCCCGCCCACCCTACTGCTCGTCTGGCTTTTGTGTGCTGTGGTATTCAGAAGCAGTCCCATACTTTCTCCGGTATGTGTTTACTCTACTACCCTGAAGAAACGGAGCCTTCAAAAAAAAATCTAACCAACCAAGCTCCTATCGCGGACTACAGGAAGTGACATCGCTCTCTGTATCCAACTGAGGTAGACTATGAGCCCACTCAGCCACCCGTGCCAGTCCCACCTGCTCCTACTCCCGTTCAGCCCCCAGGTACCAACGGAAACCACCCTCTCCACCTTGGCGCATCTCCAAGGAAAAAGTCTGTCGGCGAAAATCACTCTGAGGTTCAAACTCACTCCAGCTCTCCCAAGCGTTAGCCTGAGACTGGGCTGAGCTCACTAATGTCTGACTCCTACGTGATAATCAGAGCAGGCGGGGGCACAGCCAGACTCCCCGCTGCCTTACAGAGGAGCACAGATGAGCTGCTCGGACCTCCGAACCCTGCGTGAGGAGGGAGGCACGGGCCCCTACAGACATGGAACAAGGCGAGAACATAGAACATGGAACAAGGCGAGAACATGGAACATGGAACAAGGCGAGAACATAGAACTTGCCCAGTCTGCTAATCCCGCAGTTAATCTGCGTATTCACATGTTTTATGTGGATTAGAGCTAGCCGGGGTGAGCCGACGAGCCGCAGTCTTGTCAACGGGTGACGGAACCGCGGAAATGTCCGTAGCGAGACTGTGTTCTCAAGCGCTAAATGTCACTTAAGCTGGGCGATAAGGCCCTCCAGGCTAAGGCTTCTGTGTAGCAAGGTTTTGATTGAGTTCCTTTCTAGCACAGGCCGGTGTCCTCTGACTGCACCTGCGTCTGTTCTAGAAAGCCCTTCTGCTAAATTCCACTCAAAGAAACGCAGGCCAATCAGCAGTTCCCCAGCTCTCATCCAGCTCATCGCTCAGAGGCTCGTACAAATCACAGGATCTTTTCACGTCGCTCAGGAACAAAAAATATTCAAAGGGAATTCAGCTGCTGACACTCGTTAGCTCATTTCTCTGACCATCGGAGGCCAAGCTAAAAGATACAAGTTAAGGAAGCGCTTAGATTTTTAGAAAGGTCTAGACTGGTTTTAGAGTAAGAATGACTAAGAATTCTGTATTTTCTGTATAGAGGAATCCTTTTCTATTGTATTTATCTTGTATTGTCAGAGCAGGGACCTTGTTAACGTGATGTAGGTTGTAGGTGATAATTTCTGACCTGACTGTGCAGTTCAGTATAGCAGGAGTAGTTCTTTGCTGGGTTCTTACGGTAAACTAAAGGAAATAGAATGCATTGGGATAGAATATCATCCAGGATGCCTGGACTCAAATATTTCCTGCCTACCTGTCCCCTCCCATCTACTTCTGCTCTGCTGAAAGTATGGTCATGATATGCTGTACGTGTCTATTTCTGAGCTAACTCATTAACAGATGATTTATATATTAATTTATCTACGTGTATGTGAGGTCTGCAGGCCATGTGCCGCACTGCTTTTGATCGGCATGACAGTTTTGCTGCTGTTAATTTGCACAATCCCACTCACCTGCTTGCTCTCTCCCCCCCCCCGATACCTCCGATGTGTCTCTCACACGTCCTACCATGCTGTAGCTCCACCGCTGTCACCTCTCCTTCTCCCTCCTCCCTCTTTCTTCCCCTCCATCACCCCCTTTCTCTTTCTTATCCCCGTCTCTTTTAAGCAGCTCCCCATTTCCTCTACCTGGAACCTGTTTGTACCATTTTGTAAATATCTTTTTTTTTTTGGTATAAAAACACACATTTTACACACACACGCACACCATCGAACCTGCAACTGTTACTGAGGCAGAGGCTGAGAGGGCAACGACGTCTTGCAGGTTTTAAAGTTGCATTTTCATGAGCAACTCATTCACGCCAGCAACACATGGTGGTGATGTCCAGAAAATGGCCTCCATTTTGCAAGCAGCCTCCGTCGAGTCCCCCAACAAAATCCGGAATAGGAAACGTGGCCATCGGTCATTTGACAAGATTGGCGCCGACACGCATAGCCTGCTTTGATACGTGGCCAGTATACAGGTTTGGTGTTCGAATATACAGAAGCCCGCGGGTTCCATCAAAGAAAAAAAGAGAAAGAGTAAAAAAACAACAGAAGACGAAATAGCTTTGACCTCCTTTCACACAGGCTCTCAGATGGACATAGTTAAGAGCCGCGGTGCAGCAGTTGATTTCTGGCATCTGTACATTAGTAACTCGAGTTTTAAACCGAACGCCATCAGTGGGAGCCCCAGAGTTCAACAGACTCTCAATTGGGGTGAAATGCTAATGGTGAAGCCCATTGCTCTTTTGCCTCTTTAGCTTCCACTCTGCGCCGCTTGCTTTGGAGGTCTCTGCAAAATAATAGAAACAACCTTGATATTTGGGTACAGTCTGAACCAAAACTTTGCCACACTTTTTTTATATTATTACTCATGATTACAGACTACTACTGTGCTGTTTCTGTTTTTAGTTGTTGATATCTGCTCTTTGACTATTTTAGATTACTGTTTCTTAATTTTCTGTTGAACACTTGGACTCTGAACGGACATCCTGAGCACCCGATGGGAGAGACTTATCACGATGATTATTGGCAGATGCACATGACGGTTGATGTTTTTGGCTTTTTTTCAGCCAACACTTTATTAACAAAATTTGAAAAGATGTAATTAACACAAAAAGAAGCGACATGTAACATGAAGTGTTTGAAGGTGACATTGTTTTTATCTGTGTAATGATGATGTACCTTCTGTTTTGTAAAGATTTGTCTGATAAGAAAATTAAATACTGTCTGTATTAAAATAAAATAGTGTATTTGCCTCTGTTTGATTCAGGCGGTTTAAGATTTTGCCTTTTCTTTTTTCTAACTGATGCTAGTGACCACACACAGAGATAATTCATTGTCAGTCTCTGATTGGTTTAGCTGTATAGTCCACAGCACTCAAATAGACTTCCAGAACTCCCTCTTGCCATAAATCATACAGATATATACTGCCCCCTTTTGGTGTTTAAAATAACAGAGATTTCATTTTGTATTCATCAAACATTAGTACCAAGCTTCATATAGCACTTGATCTGTGTATGTGCTTCACCCCCATTATATACAGTGGGAGGTCAAATTTCCATTTCAGAAGAGCTTTGTTCTGTTTTCAGTTGCACTACGTCTTGTGTTCCACAAGATGGCAACACTGACTTTCTTGTTTGATTTTCATAATTTGCCAAGCAAACATGGACTGGATTGTAAAAAGAACTCTAATTAATGAGCCTGCCTTTATAGTGATTTTAACTAATTATTGTTTGCCCATGTTTTTTTCTAAGTTGGAATAAGAGCCCTGCAATGGATAGGCTCCAGCAGGAATAAGCCGGTTAGATATTGATGGATGGATGGATGGTTGAAATTAGATGAAAAAGGCTACATTGCATATCAACATTTCAAAATGTAACAAATGTATTTTATTTCTAGCATGAGGAAGGACAGAGATAAACCTCATTTGATTATGTGCATGATGACTGCTGCTCTTGTTATGAAAATAAATGAATGCTAATTGGTTAACTGCCTGTACTGTCATCAGTGCTCCCTGTGGCCAGGTGGACAGCTTTGACTGCAGTCAGGTGGAAGTTTCTGTAGCTCTGACTGAAGTTTCTCGGGCATTTTCCTGTATTTGCCAGCAGCCATGCTGAAATGGCTGAAGCTAAGCAGGTGTGGGCTTGGTTAGTACTTGGATGGGAGAACTCCCGGGAAAGCTAAGTTGCTGCTGGAAGTGGTGTTTGTCGGCCAGTTGGCGATGATCTTCCCTCTGTTCTAATAAATCCCAATGCCCCAGTGCAGCAATGGGGGACACTGCTGTAGGATGTGCTGTCTTTCAGATGAGACGTTAAACCGAGGTCCTGACTCACTGTGGTCATTAAAGATCCCACAACACTCATTGCAAGGAGTACAGGGTTCCCCAGTGTGCTGGCTAAATTCCCATCCTGGTTCTTTCAACCTAATCATCACCTGACCTAATTGGCTAAACAAATTGTTCTCTCCCTCGCCACCTCAGTTGGTGTGTGGTGAGCGTTCTGATGCAAAATGGCTGCCGTGCATCACCTGTTTCAGTGCTACACATCAGTGGTGGTTGAGGTGAGTTTCCCCCTCATCACTGCGGTGATATATAAATGGAATGATCTTGCAGTGACTTGCACAGGCATGTTATTGTTGCTTTGACTCTGGTTAGGCACATGGTCAATTGGCCATTGTTCCTGGACTCCGCTAGGAGAATCAAGGCCCCACAACTACACACAAAAATAATGATCTTTTTCAGTGCATT
>NC_083761.1:70363319-70408319 GCF_963514075.1 Conger conger | reverse complement strand
TGAGCGTTAATATGGCTCTACAACTCACCCAAGGACACTGCTGAAATGGAGGAGAAACCGCTATTCCACACGGCGGGCTAAAAACACACAGGCTAGGAGGGGTGATGGCCTAATAATGGTTAGGGAACTGGGCTCATGAGCCTAATGTTGTGTGTTCAGTTCCCAGGTCTGTCACTGCTGTTGTACCCATGAGCAAACTACTTAGCATGAGTTGCCTTGGCAAATATCCACCCGTTTAAAATGGACGAAAGCTGGACCTGGGTGTCTGCTAAATGCATAAAATGTAACATTGTGTAAGTCAACAAGATATTACTGTGTGTAATGCATGTTATGCCTATATGTAGTGCATATATGTTACAGTATCATCTGTGTAAAGTAACACAATCCCCTTGTATACATGTGTGGGATTGGAAAGTAACTGTTAAAGATTCTGCAATTTTTCAATTATTTTGTAAATGTATCTGCTCGCTGCCCTGGGACACCTTGGTGTGAAGAGCGCTGTATAAAAATAAAACTGAAGAGATGTATTTGATTGACAGGTTTTCTCTGTGTACTCAGCCACAGTGTCCTTAGCTGGGTAATAGCATTAACAGCGGAGCATGGCGGTGTAACCTTTCCCTGTTTTTCCGCCGGTCTGTGCGTCAGTGTCTCGGCCTTGCCCTGTCTGCCCGCCGATTTGTCGGCGCTGGTCCCCCAGTGACACCGCGGCGGGTGTGACCAGGCTGGGCAGCGCTACAGACAGCCTCCAGGCCTCCACAGAGCGGACGTGCTCACACACCAGGAGGGAGGCTGTCTTAACAAGTCTTTTAGTCTGGTCATCTGACTCCCAATCTTTTTCTCTCAAGTAGAAAATATTCGCTGGGTTTTAAGTTACTGTTTGCTTGATAAGTGAAATGTTCCCACATTGGCAAATTGTGAAATGAGTACAACTGTCTCACCTCATTGGTAATATTATAGTCTTTATTTCTTTTTCTTTTTTTTTTGTCAAAATAAGGAATGGAAATAAAATACTTGTTGAGGCTGGCGTATTTTGAGTTTTTTTGCAGTGTGGATGCAGTCCTCAGGTGCAGAGCAGCATGGAGCACAGAGCAGGTCTGCAGAGCTCTATGACTGAACCACACAGGCCTTGAACCGTGACCGCCAGGGTCCTGGCACGAGGGCTTATGGTCCAGATCGCATTCGGAGGTTCCTGGCCCTGTTCCACCATATTAGTTTACCAACAGCAACCTGCACTGAACTGCTCATACAGTGCAGTTTGTAAGTATTTGGACTGTGACTCTGCATAAAAACGGCTGCAATTCCTACGCATATGGTCCATTGATGTCACTTTCCAGAAATGACAGCTGACAGTCACTACTTTAACCTGATATTCATTGTTTTCACATCCAGTGCGCTGAAGTACAGAGGCAAAAAGCAAAAATGGCGTTACTGTCCAAATACTAACGGACTGAACTGCATACTGTATGTGTACGCAGAACAGCAGCAGCGTCCCTCCCCCCCTCCCCCCGCCCCGTACCCCCCTCGCCGACAAATCTCTGAAATGTCAGTGCCCCCGATGGGGCGCCCCACGCCAGCCAGGAATCCTACAACAGGTCTGTGGCAGTCTGGGGTCCAACTGCCAGCCTGAGCCGGAGGCTACGAGGACTTGGCGCCGCGGCGGGAAGCCGTCTGCCCGGCTCGCAGATCTGTGCCAGCGGGGGCATCTGGGCTCCTCTCCGTCCTGTTCCGCTCCGGTCAACCTGCGGAGGATCGTAAGTCCTGTGCTCTCGTAAACACAGACGCAGCCCTGGCTAAAACAGGAGGAGGAGGAGGAGGAGGTGAGAGAGGTGAGAGAGGGGAAGAGAAAGCAAGAGGTTGGTGGAGTTCATCTCTCTTGCAGAATATGAAAAAGACTTCTTCAATCCAACACCCCCCCCCCCCACCCCCTCACTCCCAAATTTGTCGGTTACACACCGAATTGCTGTGCTCTATTTGTCGCCTCGCCCTTTGTTTTACGGTAGCCTTCTGTTTCCGCTTTCATGCCATTTCAAAACAGCGAATGATGAAATTGTTTATACCCATTAACAGCCGACTCCGTCTCCCGTTCCTCTTCAATCCGTGTAAAGGAACACAAATTAGGGTTGTGAGTCTGACGGCGGTGCAGCCTACCCCTTCACGCTCGTGTCTGTACGCAGAGCTCAATTAAAACGAGCGCCAAGCCGCCGAGCGCTCTGGAGAGCCGACACCGGCCCAGCGTGCTCCGGCGCAGAGAATCGCTTCTGATTTCCATTTCCAGACTACTGCAGCTCACATCAGGAAGCTGGCGCGGCCCCTTCCCGTCACCTAAAGGCAGGTGTTCGCGACCGAAACTGCGGGCCGGTTAATAATAAATAGACCGTTCCCGATCGATCCGATGTTTTCAACGTTTTTCTTACTGTCTGAACCTGGACAGACAGGCGGGAGTGAAATTTAAGCTTTGCAACAAATCTCCAATTACAAGCCTGGCACTGCCTTGTGTTGTCATTCATTCGAAATATGACGGAGGGGCTAACAGGGCCAGATGTTACGCGTTTAAGACAACAGCGTGCGGGGTCGTGAACCGTGCAGTGAGGTGGGGGGTAGTGACTGAGGCAGTGAAATCTATATCTGTCCCATGAATTCATGCTTTTGAATTTTCTGCGTTGTAGCTGCATGGGTGGGGCTTCCAGTCTGAAATGTGAAGACCAGAATGTTTCTGTGCAGCTACATTTGCAGTATTTATCAGTTTAGTCACCTTTCAGTCACGATTTTGTTAAGAATATATTTTGAACAGGTGGCATGAGAATTAATTTGCGTCCATGGAATCATGCAGTAAATCTGAGTGCAGTGTGTGTGTGTGTGTGTGTGTGTGTGTGTGTGTGTATCTGCGCATGCGTGCATTGTTCGTGTGCGTGTCTGCCTGCGCGTGTGTGTGTGCATGTGTGCATGTGTATTTCTGCAGAGAACCTTAGCCTTGCTTGGCAGATATTCAAGTTTTCTACACTCTCCAGTCCTTGTTTTCAGAGCAGAGTGTGAATTAACAGCACAAACTCAATTGAAATGGGAGGTAGCTACAGCACCTACGGCCCTTGAACAACCAAAATGCATTATTTGTTGTGTCCACATAACATACATTATGGTGCATTGTGACTGCAGAAACTTGGAGAGTCCACTTTTAAAGAAAACCTTTTTTTAGTGAAACCCTGACATCCTCTCAAACCTCACACCTCACGTCAGGCCCAGCTTGAGTTTTTTCAAAGCACACTATATTTGCGGGGGCACATATGGCTAACTGAAATAACGGTTTGCACTTGTGCACACTATGACATCTTTGCATAGTTCAGCACACTTAAGACAACATAGTGTCGTACAGTGTCATGAGCATGTCCAAGCCCTGCGAAATGAAGTGCAAGGGATTGGAAAGGCAGAACGGGAAGAGTTTTATCATATAAAGATGTTTATTTATAATAATAATACAAATAATGTTTTTTAGCTGATGCTTTCATCCAAAGCGACTTACAGTTGATTAGACTAAGCAGGGGACAATCCCCCCTGGAGCAATGTGCGATTATGGGCCTTGCTCAACAGCTGTGCAGATCGCACCGCCAGCCTTCCAGGTCCCAGTCATGTACCTTAGGTGCTAGGCGACAGGCTCCACCATTAATTCAACACTACAATACAAACACATGGATCATGTAAGCAGTTTCCATAATGGGCCCCACACACAAACTTCCCCTGAAATCTAATGGAAATATCTAAGTGGTTTAGTTTTCCAAGTCAGCCATAGGCAGTGCAATCATGCCATCTCTACTTGGCCGTGGCAGTTACACGCAGACTGGGTGCCACACGTGCTGCTCTGAGTGTTTCCTCGGTGGAGCAGACACGAGCCGTGACCTCGGCAGCAGATATCTGGGGAGAGGGTTTGAGCGAGGAGCTCTGTATTACAGCAGATGAGAGGAGGATTATGGGCAGTCAGAGCCACGATCCCATTCAGCATGCCTGTTTAAAATGGCTACGCCTGCATCTCCTGTGAGATTGGATTAGGGACGCAGCCCAACTCACAGGGTTTTCTTCTGGAGCCCCTTCTGTCTTCTGCTCGGTCTGCACACTCCTCTCCGCTCACTTTCGCAGACCCTGCCATTTTGTTATCAGAATCACAGTTTGGTGCATAGGCTACTCGAAGAACATGGCAGTGCTATTTCTTTTAACTGAAAGCATTTCGGTGTGCTTTGTAGATCACACTGCCGAATATTGAATTTCATGTAGTTCTTTAGGATTAAATCATTGCATTTATTGTGAAAAGAAAATGACACGCTCTACTGGCATTGTAATTGACTGTCATCTTCAGTTTAAAAGGGAAGAACATTTTGTATTCTTTAACACATTTAACAAGATACATACTGTCTGCATTGACTGAAAAAAGTTTTTAAATGTTGCTCATGTCTTTAAGGCTTAGTAGTGGAGAGACACTCAAGTTATTTCAATAAATTATTTTGAATTAAGAAAGAAATGATCTAATTATAACTAATGTTGTTTATAAATTAGGAAAAAGTTCATTTAAGACCGGGGTCGCGTTCAGGGCAGCCGAAACAAAGAAGCAGGTATCCTAGCAACCCACACCATCATAATTAGCGTCCCCTGAGCGTACAGCTACTGTATAATGTAAACGTAGGTTACGTTCGTTACTTTTAACATTGTTTTCTGAACACTAAGGGCAAAAACTATGTCAAGCAAAGCGATCATAAAAATAATACAATAATAATAACAATAATAATCATCATGCATTTTTATTCCTCAAAATGCTCGCCTTTCGAGCTCTTTCCCTCTAAGTAAATGACGCTGAATCGACTCCACCGCGCCCCGGTTGTCCACTGTCCATTCTCCACATTCGGACGGCTTGTTAGAGGCTTCACGATGGAGTGAGAGTGAATTGTGTTTGTGGGGTGGGGGGAGTGAGGGATGCAGCCAGAGGAATCAAATGATCAAACAGGAGGTAAGGGTGGTTCAGAAATAGAAGATGTCACTTGGATCTCTTCCCCTTCCTTTTTTCTATGAAAAGGAGGAGCGGTACGGAAGGGAGGGTGACAGCGGCGAAAGAGAAAGAGAGAGCCAAGGGGGGCGTTTCCCCATGATATTTTTTTCCAATACATGGTCAGAATTGTGTCACTGACTTGTGTGTGAAAGGAGACAATGGCAGAAATACGGGCAACGGGTGAGTTTTTCAAACATGTATGTCATACAGCATGCGCCTACCGTATTTTATTTTAGATATTCTACTCCGGAGCTCGTAATGATTCAATTAAGTGTACAATGTACAAAGGTAATGTTCATTTATTGATGTCTTCATGGTTAAACGTTATTAAGACCATGTATGTCTACAAAAGGATATTCATGTACTGGGCATATTGTTTATGCATTTGTCAAACTATGCGATCAGCCTAACGCTAGCAAGTGGTCCCAACACTGTAGTGCATCACACATAGGCGATTATAATAATATCTGGCTGACAACAAAAGGGAGCCCATTGCCGAATGAAGAGCTTGCCTTAATCGCACTATTAGGCTACTGAGAGGACGGCGCCCTTTGCGTTTTCGTAGCTTTGGTTTGAGGTAATTAATCTAGGTTTTTACATATTATCTTGTCCCGTCTACATTTTTAAAGAAACTACAGAAATAAATATTTACTTTCAGTTAACTTGTCCGTTTAGTTGATGTATTGTGTTCCATGTTTAATAGCCTATATTGCAAACTGTTACACTGTAAATCTGTAAATAAAAGTTCCATTCGTGCACGCCTATCAGCAATAGCTTAAAAAAGTATCCTCAATAAAAACGCTTCTATGAACAACTCAAATTGCACAGTCACAAAAAAATAATTATAATATGTCAACACGTTAGAAATAGCTGCCTTTTTGTAGATTAAGTCGGGGACGTAAAACAAGAGAGATTACGTTTAAAAGCGCGAACGGTATCTTATCATTTACTTTAAAAAAACGGGAGCAGGTGAGGACTGAAAGACGACATAAAGCGGGGATAGGCTATTTGTAGAAATTACTTTCAGCGCAGATTTCCGCAATGTTAAAAACGTGGCTAGATATGTTACTACTTAGCCATGTACTCGGTGTGAGTATAGTTTGAAGGGATAATTCTGATGCGTAATGTTCAATAGAAATCCCCAATGGCAATACCGGAAATCGTACATATATACTCGCTCCAACGCATAGGCAATTAAAATATCTTGTATGAACACACACACAGCCCAACAACGAAATACATGTCTTCTTTTACCACTTAAATGTTGGCCTACCCTTTAAATTGTTATCAGTGTCTCCGGCATAAATAAGACACTTTATCTGCTGTTTATCACATGTCAGACCTCTCATGTAGGCCTCAGTTATGACTGGTTCATGTACACCGACATTTTCTGTAGTTTCATCATTAAAATATAACCCAGCCTGTAGGGTTCCCCGGCAGCAAATACTGTTATAATTGGAATATTAGAATTGTTCATTAGCTCATTTCACAGACTTTTCAAAAATAACATAGGTAGTGTAAAACTGAGTGAGCTGTCAACATAACAGCAATGACAACAACAATAATAATAATAGTAACAGCGAGAACATTATCCTATTCTGGAAGATATTCCAGTTATTATGATGCGCAGTTGTAAAATACTTTTAAAACAGGCCTCCTCAGGGATGACCCCTGGGTCCATTCTGGGGTCGAGCCATCATTTCATTTCAATCATACATCTGTTAAAATGAATGATTATCCTATTGGTTTCAATTTCCTGCTCAACAGGGTTGGGAGTGCAGCAGATAGGCCCTCACCCCGAAAAGCAGCAGCGTTGCCTGTTGGGTAGCTGCGCTACATAGCAAAACATAGATTTTTAGGGGGTTTGGGCTCAGTTCCAGTGTTTTCTCCCCAGTTCCTCAGCCTGTGCTGAACTGCTGCATTCTGGTTTCAGATTGTGGAAAAGGTGTGCATCCTTACCGGAAAACAACAGCAACTATAGCAGAAGTGAGGAGTAGTTCTGTTCTCACCTGCTGTTTTCCGGCACTTTCTCTGAGCATGGTGGGGGAAGGGTCTTGAGAAGAAACCAGAAGGCAGGCACTCAGTGTCGCCTCACAATAGGAAACACATCACTGAAGACACTGAAAACATTAGATTACGATTCTGTGTTTATCCAAGGGCAGTGTACACTTCATGAGCTACTGCTCCATGGTGAGTGTTCCTACAGATCCCACAGTAAGGGTGTAAACGTTGAATCATTTATAGGGCTATGTGTGCGTTTTGTCTTTTTGTATTTTCAGTGTAATGATATTAGCAATACTGCACTGTTGCATTCAAAACACAAGATGCCAGGGAGCAAAATGGAAATATGACAGTGTGGGACTGTTACTGGGGGCATGTTTTCATTTTAAGGAGAAATAAAGGGTGGAAAAAGCTGCTTTTATTGAGAGGGATTGTGGAAATGGAAAAGAAAACAAAGGGTGAAAAAACGAGAGGTAATGGACAGCAAAGAGAGGCTAGGAACCAAGACAAGAAAAGGAACGATGAGAGAGAGAGAGAGAGAGAGAGAGAGACAGACAGACTGAGAGACAGAGAGAGAGAGTCTTCAAACTAGTGCTGAAATGGCTGGGGGTTGCTGTCCATGGTGTGGATGTGTGCGGGCCCCACCCCCTCCGCCCCTTGCAGATGTCCTGATAATTGGCATGTCCAGAGCGGGGGGAGGGGGGGTGGGGGGGGTGCTGCAGATTGTCAGAGTGCACGGGGGAGGAGTGAAACTAAACATCTGTCTGATAATTGGGCTCCCAGCGGTGCGGCAGTGTGTACATTGTGCATTGACACCTATTGGATAATTGCATTCCTGCCTCCTTCACCAGGATTCTGTTAAATACTAGGGAGGTTTAAAAACGGAAGAGGCATAGGAGACAGGGAAGGTAAATATGTTGTGCTAATTATATACACCTTTATGCAGAATATGAATTAATGTTAGGGTTTCTGTTTTTTACTGCATCACGAAGGCTGTGATCAAGATTTCAAATTGCATTTTAAGTAGGCAGAGCTGACAAGATGGAGTTTAATTAACTTAGTTGTCACTCTCAGAAATAAAGGTACAAAAAGTGCCTAAAAAGGTACAAATGCCTGTCGCTGAGGCGGTACTCTATAGGTGCATATAATTCTATCCCTAGCCAGCAGTGTGTAATTATTTTGTACTTTTTTTCTTGGAAAACATACTCATTTGTACCCTAAGAGGACATTACTGTACTTTCAGGGTACATTTGGGACAGTTGAAGGACAAAAATGTACCTCAACTGTCACTCTATTTGTGTGAGTGCCCTTGCTAGGGAGCCCCGCCCATGTTCTGAAGCGCTCTGAATGTGTGAGTTGTTGTTCGGGGCCTTGAGTAGGCCCGAGCCTCCACCTGGGCAGCGTGGAGGAAGAGCATTCCTCACACCGTCAGCTTCTCCGGCGAGTCATGAGCCCCGCCACGCAAAAAGTATCTCTCAAAACCCAGAAGAGTGATGGCGTAAATAATGGATACGCGGTACTCGCCACACACACGAGGGAAGTGACATTGATGCTGATGTAATCCCAGTGGCGCGGGACTTTGTCAGGTACCCTGCGGAGCCCGGCGCAGGAGTGTAGATCAAGCCCGGGTGAGCGCTGGAGGAACTGAGCCCTTCCCCGCTCCGGCTTAAGCCATTCACTGGCTGAACCCGCTGCTCCCAGCGCTCTTTGTACGACACGGTCTTCCTCCGCCGGAGAAGAATGGAAGGCCTCTTTATGCACTCCGGTGCGTGAAATCCTGAGGGGAGTGGGGAGGGGGAGCACCGCTAGAGTGCTTAGCGGCTGACGGCGGGATTTCTGCTCGCTGCGCGAAAGCTCCGTTATCAATCTGCACTTCAAATCAAAATCCCCCCCCCCTCCTCCCCAACCCAGCTGATTCTGTCTTTGAGTTGGCACCAAGCTCCGAGTAATTTTGCATTCAGGGGATTTTGGAGGATGATGTAGCCCAAAGATTAGTCCCATTTCCCTTTTCATCTAATGCAAACTGTGAAATACCTGTGAAAGGGTAGGTAAGTGACATCTTGATTTGTATTTCTCATATGCTAAATTCATTAGCAAAAGGTCACTCGATGCGTATTGACAAACATATTTATGGCTAGTATATCTGCTCGATACCATGGATCACCAGTCATTTGTATCTTGTCAATGTGTTCTGTCCTCCATTGCTGTGCATAGAGCTTAGCATGGAGTAGGTCAATTTTTGTAAGGTATTTATTTCACCTGACCTACTGTGACTGTATCTTTGAGACATCAGCAGTGTGTTTATGAAACAATAGAAACGACTCCCAGATAACGTAGTGAAGTCCATTAGACACCACACTCACAGAGTAGATTGAGTGACTCATGGCTTTTTCCATCGCTGTTAAATGAAGCGCTGCTTGTTCATGTGCTGGAAAGCGCATGTGTGCTACCTTACTTAACCTCCATTAGCTGGGAATTTTAAATATGTAAATGCATGTCAGATCTTTTAGCTGATTTGCAAGAACACAATTTAGAAGGAAAAAAAACCTCAAGGCTGTTTCTAGCTAGCTATTAGTATCGTACCACATTGCATATTTATGTCCCAAGTAGGTACTCACTGCAGTTGTAGATCATACCACTATATGCAGGTGGTATAGTGCAGTCACATTTTTGTTGTGTAGTCACATTTCTGACATTTGATTCAAAGATACATTCGAAAATAATGCGATATCCATACGAGTGAAAAAATAGTCATTACAAATGATACAATTGGCTCTGAAAATATACATATATTGAGCTGTATCTAATCAAAAAGACAGTTGATTAATGTAGCAGGCCACAATGGTATTGTGCAGTATAAGAGCACTGGTTAGACCCTTGCTCTAGCCCATCAGGGTAACTACATAACACTGTAGAAAAATGAACCTCATTCTGAGGAATTCACTGTCTGCGTATTGATCAGTGACTGTAAAAGGCTCTGCCGACTATCTGCATACTGGCTACATATGTACAGTATGTGTGTTTGCGTGAAATCATTGTGTATACTGTATTCCAGGTCATATCAAACTATTTAATTATCAGAAGGCTAATAGCTGATTAGCCTCAAAACTAGCAGTAACTGTAGAACCAAAATCGACGTCAACATATAACGATATGCTCCTTAGTGATACAGAGGTGCAGACGCTGCTTAAATACATTCGGTTGTTTTACTTTTACTATAATCCGTTGTCTGTTCTCTTGTGTCTGGCTGTATGTATCCTAATGGATCATGAATGCTTCCTAATATGCTCTCCTCTGCTGCCCTTCAGGTTCCTGTGCTATACTGAGTGGGGCTGATTTCCAAATGGAAACAGTACAGAATTTTAAAATATCTGTTGCTTTTTTATGCGCCAAAAATGGAGAACTGTGTTACTGTGACTGAACACATTTACACTGAATTGCCTTGAAATACTTACTTTCTTTTTCCAATATATTACATTTTCTATTTCAGGTAAGAGCTCTCCTGTCATTCATGGCCCTCCCTCACCACCTCACCCCTCCATCCTCCTCTCTCAGTGAATGACAAAGTGGAAAAGGGATGGGTGGAGAGAGAAAGAGAGAGAGAGAGGGATGGTGTTGGGGATTAGGTGGATAGACCCCGTTGCTCCTTTCTCGACCACGGGTATTCTTGGGTTGATAATACAGATGTAGATGTTATTGCTTGAGAATACGCGTAGCTGAGTGGAAGCCATTGTCTTCAAGGGTCTGTTGTGGCAATAAAAAGAACAGTTGAGAAGAAATGGATCTGAGAGAAAGGGACGAGGTCCTCGTGTTGTCTCTCTCACCCAAACTGGGTGGAGACATTGCAAACACATCCTGAAACTCAAGTCATCATTAGGTAAGAGCCTTGTGCAGATTCTATATTGAGATTTGATTTATTGTAAATCACTGAAAAGGGATATAAATATAAAGCCACACTCTCTCAGAAATAAAGGTATGAAAAGTGAGAAGAGGAAAGGTACAAATGCTTCTTGCTGGAGTGGCAACCTATAGGTATGTCAAATTGTACCCCTATAGCCAGCAATATGTAATACATTTTTACCTTTTTTGCTAGGAAAATGTACTAATTTGTACCCAAAGGGAACATTACTGTCCTTTCAGAATACACTTGGAAAATTCTTGAAGAACAAAACTGTACCTCCATTGTCACTGTCATTTCTGAGAGTGCAGTTACAAGGTTAACCAGTTTCAAAAGACTTTGGGAACATATTTAATTGGATTTGTTTCTGTCAATGTCTAGTATATCACATAATGTTCCTGCAGCACACAACCTGGTTCTGAGAAATGTGCACTTTGACATTGTCCAGACTCAAATGAGAGCTTAACTAACCTTAATGATGAGCGCAACCCATTTTGACTGTCTAGATTCGTTATACTTCATAGAGTCTTGAGTGCATCCACTACTGCTATTTCAATTGGCCATGGCATTTCTGCTTCCCTATGGCTCCTTGTGTGCTGTTTTTGCAGTGATGAAGGAGATGCAGTCTATTGTTAAATGGCTGGAATTTGCCTCTGGAACTGCATGCAGTATGCCAATACAGGGAGAAGTGCCTTGGATGAAAACTGACAGGTTAGGGTACGTGTTAGAAGACGATTGTGAGGTTTGGGTCAAACCGCTTATTCATTCCATTATTTAAAACTGTAAGCTCATAATTTTGTTCCTTTTAAATTGGTTTTAACAAGATTATGTAAATCCCCCTGTTTCACAGTGGGGAGTGTAAGGCTCTTTCACTGCATTTCCTTGTCAAACCCTTGGAACTTGAGGAAAATGGATTCTCTCCGCCCTTGTGGAGCTCAGAGTAATACTTCTGGGACAGGCAGATATGTGTGGGATGGGCTGTGGGCAGGAGTTGGTCTGTGGATGTGTTTCAGAGGGTGGGCAATGCAAAATTGTGTGTGTGCGCGTGTGTGTGCATGTGTGTGTATGGGTGTGGGTGCATGTGCGTGTGCATGAGTGCATGTGTGCTTGTGTGCATGGGTGCATGCGTGTAACTGTGTGTGTGTTTGTGTTTGTTTGTGTGTGTGTGTCTGTACGTGTGTGTGTGTGTGTGTGTGTGTGCGTGTGCAGGATAGAGACTGAGCCAATACAAAATTGTGGGCAATAAAAAATTGTGTGCGTGCGTGTACGAACATATTCTTGCTTGTGTGTGTGCGTATGTGCATGCATATGTGTGTGCATGTGTGTGCTGGTCGAGACTGAGGTATGAATGAATGACAATTAAATGTGTAAATGTTTGCAAATCATGCCGCTCTTGTGTTTCTGTGAGTTGGCACTAATGCTAGATGAGTTTGTGCTGTTTATCTTTGTTTGGAGCCGTATTTGTGTAGCATTATCCAAGCGCCTGTCTCAGAAACTCTCACTACGTGTGCTAATGCATTCCCACATCAGATCTTCAGTATTTCAAATGCAGCACAAAGCAAAACATTCAGTGTAAATTTACTAAGAGAGCAAAGTAGGAAATAGTTGGCTGATTGATCATCTTTTTGTGAAACTTTCAGTGGTCCCACGCATTCATTTGAAAATGTTTGTCAACCAGACATGTTTCAATGAATATTAATGAAAAACCCCTTTGCAACAGAGCAGACCAGATATAATTAATCTTTGTAGATATAAGACTAGCACTTATGTGTGCAATGATGTAGTGGTTATGCAGGTGAGCCTGGAGTCAGAAGGTTACAGGTTCAATTTCCTGGTGGGGTGTGTGATTTGTAGCCTTGAGCTTGCTACTTAACCTGAAATGCTGCTGTAAACATTCAGTTGTACAAACCGATGGCGTTTAGGCCGCTCCATGTAAGGCAGTCCAGTCAGCAAATAATGCAATGGATAAATGTATTTGGAATATGGAGGGAGGGTTATTTCCTCTATTTATAATTCCGGTGAGATTACATCGTAATATTTTCCATCTAAACAATCACTTCTGAGCAGCCGAGGGACTCATAATTAGCCCCCTAATTAAGCTGCCCTCATTTGGTTGGATTTAATTATGTCCAAAGACCTGGAATAAAAGTGTGACTGGCTTATGAGATGTGGCAGATTTAGTATAGAGAGGAGGGCTGAAGAAACACAATAAAGCGGGTGATTTGTTATTATCATAACCGGGGCCGTCAGCAGCCTGATGGCTTGGCTCCATTTGAGTGGCCCTTGTTTGCCAATACAGGCAGTACAACAGCATAGCAAGAGTGTGGCTTGCATGTGTTAATGTACATATTAGAGAACGTACGTGTATGAGTATGAGTAGCTCATAAACAAATCACTGCAATATTATCTTTATTGGCATTGTACTATATACACTCAGTGAGCACTTTATTCGGTATTTATTAGACTTGTTTTTGGACTTATTGGCCTTCTGCTGCTGTAGTTTATCCACTTCAGAGGTTTGATGTGTTGTGTGTTCAGAGATGCTCTTCTGCATACCACTGTTGTAATGTGTGGTTATTTGCATTACTGCCACCTTCCAGCTTTGACCTGCCTGGTCGCAGAACTGTTGCTCATTGGAAGTGTTTTTTTTTTGTTTTGTTTGTCCCTGCAAACTCTAGGGACTGTTGTGTGTGAAAATCCCTGGGCATCAACAGTTTCTGAGACACTCAAACCACCCTGTCTGGCACCAACAATCATTCCACGGTCAAAGTCACTTAAATCACATTTCTTCCCAATTCTGACATTTTGTCAGAAAAACGACTGGACCTCTTGACCATGTCTTCCTGCTTTTATGCATTTAGTTGCTGCCACGTGTTTGGCTGATTCAATATTTGCATTAACAAGCTGGTGTACAGGTCTACCTAAAAGTGCTCAGTGGGTGTATACAATATTGACACAGTCAGCTCCACAATTATATATTACATTTACTCTAGTGTTTCAATGTTTTTTTATTAAGGAATCTAAATGTTCTGATGATTTGCATACCTAATAATTATTGTAAACAAAGTGAAATTATCAATAGAATTGTACTTAATTGAATTAATCTCAGTCTGAAGGACATGGTGTCATTTTATCACTTCCTGTTTCAAATGAGGTAACAAGCATGCAAAATCCCTTTCTCATCCATCGGCATTTAAAAAGCCAAAGAACTGTCAATTAAAAAGAGACAATTGATTGTTTGCAAGTCTGATAATTGGTACAAGAAAATACAGAAATGGTTAAACATACCACTTAGCAATACTTTAGCACTGTAAGGACAGTAAATGGTAAATGGTTGGCATTTCCTTTAGTCAAAGCGCTGTACAATTGATGCTTTTCATTCACCCATTCATACACACACTCACAAACAAACAGTGATTGGCTGCCACACAAGGCACCAACCAGCTTGTCGGGAGAATTTGGGGGTTCGGTGTCTTGCTCAGGGACACTTCCACCCACCCAGGGCGGGATCGAACCGGCAACCCCCTGACTGCTCGTACCTCCTAAGTCAATGTCGCCCCACCAGTAATAAAAAATGTAAAACATATGGAATGTTTGCAAGCCTGCCAGAAGAGGACACAAGTGCATGTTGACCCCATGTACTCTCTCTGGTTGTCTGTGGTTGAAGCTGAGACCTGGTTGTAGGTGGATTTTCCAGGTTGACAATGACTCCAAACATACGTCATAATCCTCACAGAAATAGTTACACACGTGGACAAAATTGTTGGTACCCCTCTGTTAATGAAAGAAAAACCCACAATGGTCACTGAAATAACTTGAAACTGAGAAAAGTAATAATAAATGAAAATTAACCAATGAAAATCAGACATTGCTTTTGAATTGTGGTTCAACAGAATCATTTTAAAAAACAAACTAATGAAACAGGCCTGGACAAAAATGATGGTACCCCTAGAAATGATTGAAAATAATTTGACCATAGGGACAAGTTAAACTAAGGTGTGTCCTCTAATTAGCATCACAGGTGTCTTCAAACTTGTAATCAGTCAGTCTGCCTATTTAAAGGGTGACAAGTAGTCACTGTGCTGTTTGGTGACATGGTGTGTACCACACTGAATATGGACCACAGAAAGCGAAGGAGAGAGTTGTCTGAGGAGATTAGAAAGAAAATTATAGACAAGCATGTTGAAGGTAAAGGCTATAAGACCATCTCCAAGCAGCTTGATGTTCCTGTGACTACAGTTGCACAGAAGTTTAAGGTCCACGGGACTGTAGCCAACCTCCCTGGCCGTGGCCGCAAGAGGAAAATTGATGACAAATTGAAGAGACAGATAATACAAATGGTAACCAAAGAGCCCAGAACAACCTCCAAAGAAATTAAAGGTGAACTCCAAGGTCAAGGTACATCAGTGTCAGATCGCACCATCCGTCGTTGTTTGAGCCAAAGTGGACTTCATGGGAGACGACCAAGGAGGACACCACTGCTGAAAGCAAATCATAAAAAAGCGAGACTGGAATTTGCCAAAATGCATATTGACAAGCCACAAAGCTTCTGGGAGAATGTCCTTTGGACAGATGAGACAAAACTGGAGCTTTTTGGCAAGGCACATCAACTCTATGTTCACAGACGCAAAAATGAAGCGTACCAAGAAAAGAACACTGTCCCTACTGTGAAACATGGAGGAGGCTCGGTTATGTTCTGGGGCTGCTTTGCTGCATCTGGCACAGGGTGTCTTGAATCTGTGCAGGGTACAATGAAATCTCAAGACTATCAAGGCATTCTGGAGAGAAATGTGCTGCCTCGTGTCAGAAAGCTTGGTCTCAGTCGCAGGTAATGGGTCTTCCAACAGGATAATGACCCAAAACGCACAGCTAAAAACACCCAAGAATGGCTAAGAGCAAAACATTGGACTATTCTGAAGTGGCCTTCTATGAGCCCTGATCTAAATCCTATTGAACATCTGTGGAAGGAGCTGAAACATGCCGTCTGGAGAAGGCACCCTTCAAACCTGAGACAACCGGAACAGTTTGCTCACGAGGAGTGGGCCAGAATACCTGTTGACAGGTGCAGAAGTGTCATTGACAGTTACAGAAATCGTTTGATTTCAGTGATTGCCTCAAAAGGTTGTGCAACAAAATATTAAGTTAAGGGTACCATCATTTTTGTCCAGGCCTGTTTCATTAGTTTGTTTTTTTAAATGATTCTGTTGAACCACAATTCAAAAGCAATGTCTGATTTTCATTGATTAATTTTCAGTAAATTTTTATTTATTTATTATTACTTTAGTCAGTTTCAAGTTATTTCAGTGACCATTGTGGGTTTTTCTTTCATTAACAGAGGGGTACCAACAATTTTGTCCACGTGTGTATGTGAAAACAACATTCATGTTCTTCAAAGGCCATCTCAATCTCCAGACTTAAGTCTTATGAACTGAAGAGGGCAGTCAATAAGCATTATGTGGAAAAGTTGGAATGGTCAAAAATCCTCCAAATGTGTTTTCAAGCCTTATCCAAAATTATAGGAAAAGACTCAAAATTTGGTTGTCATCTTTGCCAGGGTTGGTTGCACAAAGTATTAAACCAGGGGTGCCAATAATTGTGAAACATGTTTTTTGGGCAAATCATTTTTTTATTTGAAAAATGTGAGACTTTGGTTGATTCCATTGAATCATTAATAAAGCACACAACTTTACAAATGCTTGAAAATAACGGTCATTATTATTAGTTCACAGTATTTTTTGTGCATTTATCAAGGGCACCAATAATTCCGGACCAGACTGTATATATTTTGCCTTGTAGTAATAGCTAGATGCTGCATATATTTATGTGCATTTTAAAAAGACAAAAAAACAATATAAATAAATAAATAACACACACATTGCTCCAGGTGCCTAGCAACCGAATCCCTCGGTTGCCTGGGAAACAGTTGCTCTGGAATGTGAGGTGATTGGCAACCGTGACAACGCAGAGGGAATGACACTTGACCTCATGAGCTGACTGAGGGGGAAGACAGAGAGAGAGAGAGAGAGAGAGAGGGGGGGAGACAGAGAGAGGGAAGAAAGAGGGAGAGAGAGGGAAGAGAGGGAGAAAGAGGGAGATTAACCCTTTAAGGTGTGAGTTGACATACTGTATGTGATTAGAATGTTTGAACTAATTGAAAGTAATGGAGTTCTAGAGTTCTGACCTACCTACTGAAATTTTGTCAAATATCTGCTTCTCTAACACACATACACACATGCATGAAAATATACTGACACACGCACATTCTAACACTAATCTGCAAAGCATTGCTTTCCTGTGACTTCCTTTACGATGTTACTCGCAAGGTAGTGGTCAGGCGTAATTTTAGTTTATCTTTTTCTTCCTTCTTTTAAACTCAGGTTTTCTTTTCCATGCATTCTTCTTCATTTTTCTTCAATTGCATTGTTTCAACCTTTCTGTGTTCCTGTAACTAAGTCTCTCTTTTTTTCTGGAGGTTTTTGTGCATATATCTCCATGTTTAAATAAAAGTTTCTATCTATCTATGTCTTTTTATTCAATGGCACAGTCAGATAAATGGAGATTCCTGACCTCATTCCCTTTACACAAGCACAGTGCTCAAACCAACCAGAGGAGAACCTGTCAACTGTACAACAAGGATCCCTGAAAACTACCTCAGCACACAGGACACACATTCAAGCTGTGCTCTCTCTCTCTCTCTCTCTCTCTCTCTCACCTACTGACTGACTGAGCAGGCAGCTTCCCTGAAGTAATGGCAGTATCGTCATAGTACCTCCATGAAGAAATACCATAATGGCAGACTCATCTAAAGCAGAGTAGACCAGTATCTGCTCTTGCCTATGTTCAGTTTACAAACAGGTTTGAAGGTCCACACAGAAAATACCACTTGTATCAATCAAATCCAGTTATCAGTACCGTTACTTACATAATTTCCCTTCCTCTTTGAGAAATATTCCATGAACAGAGCCTTGCAATTCTTGTCAAATCTAATATCAGACTACGTAAGTTCAAAATGTTACAGATGTAATTTATTTCACTATGATGATACTTCTCTGTTCTCACTGCCTGCATGCTTTATCTCATTCATAGCCTATAAACCTTAAATGTCACACACATCGTTGATTCATGCTACATGAGTCACTTCTTCATAGTGAAGCTAGTGAACCTTATCTATGAATCATAAGAAGCATACCCTACTGAATAAAACAGCTCAAGCTAGGTTTTTAAACAGCCGGTAGCTGGTTGACCAGTTCACACCAGCTCCATACTCTGCATGGTTTCACCAGCTCAAGCTATGTTTTAAAACAGCTGGGAGCTGGTCATTTCAAGATGGTCATACATGTAGTTGGATTTTACACCAGGGCAATAGCAAATACACAATCCTGTAATCTCACCCATTAATATGCACACTGATATTTTATCATTTCTTCGCAATTGAACCCTGTTTCCAGCATTATATTTTAATATAAAAATAGTTATATTTGGCTTTGGTTTCACTGACATGTGGGAGCATGTTTTGTATTGCTACAGTTATGTTTTATAATGTTTAATAATGATATACTCTACACACTTGAATGAAACCTAAAATGTCTAACTTTAGCTATTCCAAATACAATTACACAAATGTTTCTTATTTCTAAAAGTAAAATCAAGATATTTTGCAAACAAATGTTTCAATTATTTGTACTATTTATGGGAAATTATCTTAATGTGAAAATGAACTTCCAGACACAGGTAATCACATCACATTAACTATGAGCTAATCCATAACACTGGGGAATTTATTTCAAATGGATTGACATTCAGTCAATATATAAGGTATAATGTCTAGTTTTAATATAAATAATGATAACAGCATAGCAATGATGCCACCTTATGGTGAGTCATAGAATTAAAATTGATAAAAACAACAAGGTTCTGTTACTGGACTGCAGTTGTATCACATTTCTTTGGCAAATACCGAAGTGTCCTGGAAAACCAACATGTCTGTCTAACATTGTTGAGAGCATCTTGCTAAGAACAACTGTAATACTAAAACAACATCATTTTGAGAAATGTAATTGTGCTTAAGCACGTGCAATAGTTCCTTACCATCGTGCTGGGGTTCACAGTCATAGAAGGCCTTACGTTATACAGGATTCCTTCAGTCATGTTCATATTGGAGATGGTCGAAATGAGGACCAGAGTTGTACCAATGAATGTCAGGGAATGAACAATCAGGGACTGTAATAATAGCCTTACCAAAATCAACTCTTTGCTTCCTGACAAGTATCATGCCATACTTCCACACAGGAAGATTTAGAAGCTTGTTAACCATGAGAAACTAGTTGGGAAGCATTACTGGCACTGTTTTTTTTTTTTTAAACGTCCGTCTGATTGACTGCAGTCCAGCCTTGTTGCCAATATTGCTGGGCATATTTTTCATACTTGCAATTGCACAAAAAAAGTGTTTTCATATCCCCGAAAGACCCGGCAATTAATTAAAATGTTCTCTGTATGGGACACGAGTCTGTTGCCACTACTACACTACAACAGACATCCAATAAAAATAAAAAGTCAATAACATTTGATAAGATTGCAAATATTGAAAATGCTCAAATAAATTCTGCAGGGTCTCAAGAGGATATAAAATATATAATCTATAGGAAAATATAGCCTATGATGTAAAAACAACACACACACACACATACTTAGTATATGTACACAATATGTTTACTTGATGCATTATGCAATATTTAGTAACTAGATGGAAATATGATTGGCCACCCCAGGTGCCTCCCCCACCCCATACTAGCTAGCAGGCTGTGAATGCTCCAACACCATTAGATCAGAGCACTGTAGACCGGCTGTAGCAAATAGGGTTACAAAAAGCTTCATGACTTAAATTATTAATATAACATAAATTAGGTATCATCTATAATTTTATAGTATAATGCTGATTTTGCTATACTAGAAAAATATGTTATGTTAATGAAACTAGGAATAAAAGTATTGAATAAGTCAAATCGCCGATATAGGAACAGCACTCTGTCCAAAACTAATCAGGATATAGACTCACGCATTGTGAAATACAGAGAGCCGGGAGTGGGAGACGAGACAACTCAAATTGGCAACTCTGGAGAGGGAAGAGGGACTGCGCCGTTACGTGGAAGGGCGTTAGTTGGGGAGTGGGATGGCCGAGACGTACTGACGTCACCAGTCTGTATGAGCTGTCAATAAGACAAAACGAACAAGGGGGAAAAAACTGGAGAGGCTATCTACATTCTAAAAGGGTCTAATGGATTAAGACAATAAAATGACGCTATCCAGAAATTCTGTAGCCTTTAGTTACTGTTGCAGGATTAATGCATAGCGACACAATAATTGATCTCAGGTCGACACTCAAGTGCCTACTAAACCACAAAGAAAGTACGAAGACATAGCAGAAGTGTCCGGCCGATACAGGCATATGCGACGAGCTTCAGGTAGTCTGCGTGCATCGATTTGTTTATATATCTCTTTTGAAGTACTGTTGGTCTATTCAAAGTGTTGCGGAAACTCCATGCGTTCTTATTCAT
Source organism: Conger conger (assembly GCF_963514075.1). NCBI lineage: Eukaryota > Metazoa > Chordata > Actinopteri > Anguilliformes > Congridae > Conger > Conger conger. The sequence continues at coordinate 70,387,837 of NC_083761.1, read as the reverse complement.
TATGCTGCCTTTAATGAGTCACGCGATGAACATACCAAAAGAAAAGCAGAAGTCTGTGAGGGAGATTATCTATTTGCTGTTATATTAGCTAGTGTTCAGCTTTTAAAAATCAAACTAACATAGGCTAACCTCGTTTCGTAAAGATAAACCTTGAATTGCAACCATTTTTGATATTTCACATTTCCTTTGTCGAATAGTAGTTACGACTCGGTCAAATGAGAAACAGGATAGTGTTGGTTGGCTAGCCCCTAGCTATAACAGAAGCTGATTTTCGTCGTATTGGTTGCCATATTTTCCTTTCACGATTTTTTTCAACCCCCCAGAGCTCGCTACTGCACTATGAAGGGATGCGTTTAATGTAGCCTATAATTGGTTTATCGGCATTCTTATCCCTCTTTGATTTTTATATTTGTATGATTTGCGTATATCACGAGCTTGATTATTCCACTCGTATAGTATGACAATTCGCCTCGCATGTTTGCCAATGACATTTTATGACTGCAGTCTGAAAAATGGGTAAAGATAAATGTTATGCTTTTATATTATCTTTTTCAGTCGATTGTGAAAGGCACTGAAAAAGGGAGGAATATGCTACGTAATATGGCCAAAGTGCTGTTACCGAGGCGCGGTTTTCCTTTCAGTTTGCTTTTAATTTTAGGACACAAGGAAAAACCTAAACAATGCATATATAATAAATACAATTTATATATAGAAAACGAATAATAATAATAATAATAATAATAATAATAATTATTATTATTATTATTATTTTATTATAATTTAATATTTCTTTTTTTATGTAGTGTAGTAAAAATGTATTTGCGTACAGGTACATTTGTTGCTGAAAAGATGAACAGATTATCTAAAGTACAAGAAAAACTGGAATACTACTTCCGTGTTCATTATTTTCAGTATGAATGTGAATCACAGTAATCCAGAGGCCTTGTGTGGGAGGAAGTACAGCTGTTTTGGTTGAAAAAATATTTATTGAGAATTTAGTATTTTTAGATATGGTGAAATCAGGAAAGCAGTTCAACGGTGTCAAACCTCAACTCCTAATTAGTGCCTAATCCCAAGTAAGCACCTTGTGCTTTAATAACCGTGGTTTCCGTGAGATAAACCCTCTCAAACTGTGACCTGAATTAACCCTAGGTGTCTGGTACTGCACCGTTCAGTCTCTTCCATGTAAACAGTACACACACTGCCCGATTGGAAGTGAGATTCTTTCTCCATTGTTTGGCATCATAGCAGGTTTCGCATAACTTGCCAGAGGGCAGATAGGGGACAGCTATGGGACTTAAAGAGCACCATCCCAAAGCACATTAAGAAAACAGAATCCACTTTCTCTTAATCCCTCTTCAGGGATATTCTTTGGCCTTGTTGGTGGGGCACATTCTACTTCTGCAGTTCTGTGCCTCTCTTGATACCATTTGTTTGTAGCATTCGTTTTTTGTTTTTTGTTTTTTTTACTTTTCTAAGTATAGAAACCCTGACCTAGGGCAGTGGGGCATTAAGTCCATCTGCTGTGACACTGCAGAATTCCTCTGGGGAATTATGGGACATTGACCTCACTGCTCAGACACAGGGTCTGTCACAGTAATGCTCCTGTCTCTCTCTTTCTTTCACTTCCCTCTTCCACATTCTTTAACGGCAGAGAATGTCTGTTTTTCCAGTTTGCTGAAGGGCCTCTCTTAAGCTTCTCTGTTGTGTGTCTCATCTGTTCACACATCAGGACTCTACCCAGCCCCCAATGTCTGATCCTCCTCTTTTGTTCCTTTTGTTTTATCCAGTTGTTTAAATATGATAAAAAATATTTGTTCTTTCTTCTGTCCCTGCTCTGTATCCATCCCTGGCAATCCCTGGTGCTAGCCCAAGTCCCTTCTGTGCTCTATCTCCCTCTCTCTTTGTCTATCTGTCTCTCTTTCACTCTCCATCATTGTCTTACTCTCTCTCTCTTTGTCTGTCACTCTCACTTGCTCACCCAGCTCTGTGTCCCCCCCCCCCCCCCCCCCCTGCTGTCTGTCTCAGGTGAGTGGTGATGGAGCAGAGAGAGTGGGCAGTGGTGGCTGGGAGCTTTGCTGGGTTCCAGCTGCTGTTCTCTGTGGTCAGCCCGCGCGTCTCCCCGGCCCTGGCCTCTGGATTCAGCTGCCTGGCCCCGGGCAAGCTCACAGAGTGGAACTCCAGGTAGGCCACACATACACACTTCCCCCAAAATTGACCACTAGTTTTAACTGGTGATAGTCTGAACGGCTGGTACTGCAATATAGTACATATAATCCAGGGTCTGCCATAGGTGCACATTCACACATTACAATGTTTCTGTCGCAGTAGACATTACTGCAGCGAGCCATATTGAAAATTACATACTGTAGGAGCTATTGATAAATGAAACTATGGTCCAACTGCTGTTATTGTGCTGCCATCTGATTCAAGAGAGATTTATATATGAAAAACGGAACTAGAAATTAATAAATGACACCCTTTATGTCCACAATTGTCATACTCTATTGCTAAGTGTATGAGAGATACTTAGCCATTCATGAGATGGACTCGTTTCTTGGCACTGAAAGTAGCGTCTCTGCTGCTATTGAGAGTGCAGCGTTCCAGTGAATGTAGGCGCTCATGTATATTCATGTAGCCGGTGTGACCAGGACGTGTTTGGCTGTAATTGGCATCGATTTGTGCAGAATCATTACATCTGTAAATCATTCAGACTCGCATATGGGCCAAACCTGACCGCTCATGGGTATTCATGAGTGTACAGGCACAGGGCGGTCAGTTCCGGAAGCCGTTGAGCAGAAGCTGAGAATTTAACATAGCTCGCCTGAGCCTTTGTCTCTCTGCCCATCTAAGACTTTTCTGACTGAGAATGTTTCAGCTGGTCAATGGAAAACCAAAATGTAACCGCAATTTTTTATTTATTTATTAAAAGCTATTATTAACAATTATGTGCTTATAAACGTGTAGTCTGCTTTTGCATAAAGCATCATTTAAAGTCACCTTAAGTAAAGTGAATTAAAAACTAATGGTGATGCAAGGCTTGGATTTTTTACAGAAAACCAAATTTACGAATTTTATCTGTAAATTCGTTTGGACGAACATTCGGTCTACGTTCTGCCAAATAGAAAATACAGGTTTAGCGGCATATTCAAATCTTTAAACAAGGAGAATGACTACACACTGTGACGTACATTTCCATAAGCATATCCACGACATTATCCCCCGAGGAGCACGCAGTCGCATGCAAAGTCAATGATTTCCAATCCATCTTTTACTCCAGTTAGATTCGGTCTCAGCAATGACTGATGCCACAGCACCAGGTGATGCAGATGGTAAATTGCACTGATGCAAATCCATAGCGCTCTCATCACCTCTTATTACGACTTTCTGACAATACGGCCAGAACCAGCGCTGGCTGGCCCTTCAAAGGATGGGTTCTCCATCATGCTCCAGCAAATGGTCACTCTCTGAATACTGATGTCTACTCAAATGGAAATAACTGCACAAACTTCATTTGTAGTCACTGCCATCTACCGCTGGCAGTTTGCTGCGACGAGACGGCTACCTCCTGTGTATATCTTGCACACACTGGCCTGGAATTCAGAAAATAATGGGGAGAGCTTTTTTAAAGTCTGTGACATACTCGCGGTCTAACTGCAGTTGGATGTGAATGGAGATGCGTGAGGCAGATTTGACTGGACGGGTAGTCTTCTGTTCAGGGTTGTGCATTCAGCACAGTGTTGGGAGTTCTCTTAAATTGTTTCTGCGTGAATGCTTGGGGAAGTCTCCTTATTTTCCTGCATTATGGTCCTGCCTTATTATTTGTGTGTGAGGACCTAGAGTGGGCGCTGCACTGGTTCACATCATGTCCAATTATATTACGTCAAGCTGTTCATCTAATGATCGGTGTCCTGTACCGGGATATATAAGCGAGGAATTTGCATCATCGTATGTGAAAATATGTGGTTTGAATGTCCAACAACTGTGGTACCGACTCCGGCAGCAGAAACTGTGCTCTTCAGCCGAACAAGATAACAATGGGGGGATTTGATTGAGGCTTTTAAAGTCATTAAAGGGATTATCGATTCTTCAGGGTGAGTTCGGTTAGCAGAACGGGGGGGGCATAAATTGAAGTTGAAAAAGGATACATTTCGCTCAGATATTAGGAAGTATTTTTTCACACAGAGAGTGGTCACTGTGTGGAATAGCTTGTGAGGACACGTTGTGGACACAGAAAACCAGGGGTTTTCAAGACCAGACTTGATATGGTGTTTGACTATTTCTCTTTTAGACAAACTACGCAGTAGGTACACTTTTGTGGTAGGAAAAGGAGAGCATTGCTGGTCTGAATGACCTGTTCTTGCCATTATATTATGTTATGTTATGTTAATGCAGGCCTTGGCGTTTAGTCCAAAAATAACCACAGCTTGTTTATATGTGAACATAACCTTCACAGCAGGCCTGAGAGAGGGCTGGGACTCTGGTAAATAGGCCGTAACCAATGACACCGCCCAGCTGAGCTGAGCTGGGTCAGCTGACAGAGCGACAGCGGAAACCTGTAGGAGGGACCTGTGCAAGCTCTCCTGGATCCTGCTCGGTGGTAAAGGGCCACTCTTGTCCTGTTGTTTGTAGGTTGGTGTCTACCGCCCATGCGCTGATAGTGGGACTCTTCTGTCTCTACATCCTGTGGTTTGATGACGCAGTCAACGCGGACCCAGTCTGGTAAGAGAGTGAGATAAGAAGATCTGAGCACGCTATACTGATGTTGCAATCGCCCTGCAGCAAGGCCAGTGTTGCCGGTGGTGGGTTCTCTTATCGTGCAGTAATCATCTTCTGCTGTTTTTCTTCTGTGTTCAGAGCAACAAATTGAGTGAGTTTAACTTCTCTCTTTCACTGCTCCCCTCTGCTTTCACCCAGTCCTCTCACAGCACCCAATCACTTCTCCCTATGCCCTCATACCACCCAATCATTTCTCCCTATCCCCTCATGCCACCCAATCACATCACCCAGTCCCCTCACACCGCCCAATCACATCACCCAATCCCCTCACATCACCAAATCACATCGCCCAATCCCCTCACATCACCAAATCACATCGCCCAATCCCCTCACACCACCCAATCACATCACCCAATCTCCTCACATCGCCCAATCCCCTCACACCACTTAATCACGTCGCCCAATCCCTCCACACTACCCAATCACATCACCCAACCCCCTCTCTCCCCTCCTTCCTGTTACCGCTCTCCACATTACACTGAGATAGAAACTAGTCCATGGCTCTCTCCTTTATACTTGCTCCCTCTCTTTACCTCTCTCCTTTTCTCTCTCTCTCCCTCTCCTTCTCTCCTGCCAAACAAGGCATCTTTTCATGGTGAGAAGGAGCAGTGCAGCCCCCCCACACACACACACCCGCGCAGACCACGCCCTGTTCTCCGGCTGATCAATACCCCAGCTCTCTCTCTCCCTTCCATTGTCTCCTCTGTCCAGCATATCTAATGCAGGGAGCAGGGATGAAAAAATCCCCTCTTTCTCTCTCCCTCTCTTTTCTATCTCCCTCTCCTCTCTGTCTGTTCTCCCTGCCTGACAGCTCTCCCCGGCCTTTGTGTCGCTCCAGCTGGCTGTTTCTCTGTTGCTTTCATTTCTGTTCTTTTGTACTCCCGCGTCTCTACCTCTTACTGTAATCGGCCACTAAACGTGCTCTTTAGTTCTATTTTTCTGTCTCGTTTTCTGTTCTTCAATCGCTTCCTCCCTTTATCTGTTTTTTCAGTGCACTGTCCTCCCCTGCTTCTGTTCGTTGCGCTTTTCTCTGTTCTCTCTCTTTTCTTCTTGCATATTTATTCTCTTTCTCACCGATTGATTTTCCTCATTGATTTTTCACGTTAAATGTGGTGTAAACATTCTTTGGTATCGGATGGCTTCATCATTTTGCGAAGAATAAAAGGCACACTAGCATTGCAGTGGTTTTTAAATAATTAACTTAAGTGCCATTTGTTGGAATACATACCACTGATACCCTTAACAGCTGTAATATGAGACTGAAAATTAAATAATTTATCTTTGTCTCAAAGACAATCATTTCACGAAGTTATCATGCAAATAATCTGTCTTCTTTCATGGCCAGGAGCAGGCAGACAGAGATACAGACAGATTGTCGAAACACTGCCCCCCCCCCCCAGCACAAACCTTGCCCCTCTGTCTGCTATCCCACATTAGCATTGCTTTATTTTGCGTTAGTGACTGTCAGGTACTCATGTCAGTTAATTTAACATTAATTCATTTAATTTAATTTAACATTAAATACCCTTGATATATACAGGATGTGTCTAAACACAAGCAGCCAGTCAGCACCAGCTATTATTATTATTATTATTATTGTAAGTTATAATGTAACTCATTGGTGCTCATTGGTGTGGCTGGACAAGGTGTCGGGCATGTCATAAGTACCCTCATTCTGTTCCTTTTGTTCATTTTTGACTTATCTCCAAATGCATTCTTATATGTGAAGAGAAGGCAAATGCTTCATCAATGTCAGAAGTTCATATTTTAGTTTTTTCTCCCCACATTGTGGAAGAAATGCAATCACACAAATTGTTGTTTTCACTACAAGCCTTTAGTGCAGTAACCAGTGTGTTGTTCCGCAGGGGGGACCCCAGCCTCGTTAAGCTCAATGTGGCTATAACCTGCGGCTACCTCCTCTACGGTGAGTCATCTTGTCCCATTGCTAGCCCATAATATACAATATAACATTTTTATATCAGAGGAGATATCGGAGGAGATACTGGGTGACAAGTGCAAGTTTGAGCTCATTGTGGCCGTTGTGGAAGGGGGGCACTAAAGAGCAATTTAAGCAGAAATGTTCTCCTCTCAGCAGCAGGAAAGCAGGTTGTAGTGAGTGCTGGTGAGTCCTCGTGGTGGCGCAGGGTGCATCTCTCTCCTGTCTCTCTGTTTCGCTCAGACCTCCTGCTGCTGGCCTGCCACTGGAGCACCATGGGAGATGGCTTTTTCGTCTGTCACCACTTGGCGGCACTCTATGCTTACGGATACGTCCTGGTGGGCCATTCACCGTAACTCTGACTCAAAGGCCTTAATGATAAACACGAAGAAAGGGGCAGGCTTGGTATTTATGTGAAAAGGGGGATTTAGTGTGCACAGATGGATAAATATTTGACTCTTTATGGTGGTGTGTTTAGACACAGATCTTACGTTGAGGTTTTGTGTAAAAAAAGGAAGCTGTAATGATGACTGTTACATGACTGGAAGCCTGAATTTAATACTTATTTTGGTACAATAAACCATGAAAGGTCATTTACAGAACTGAATATATGTTTTCAGTACTGGGCGAGGTTAATTGGTCTGTGTGTGTGTGTGTGTGTGTGTGTGTGTGTGTGTGTGTGTATTACAGAGCCGGGGAGTGCTGCCCTATTTCGCCAATTTCCGTCTCATTTCTGAGCTGTCCACCCCATTTGTCAACCAGAGGCAAGTCCTTATTCTGCCTTTGCTTTTTTCACATTCTTCCCTCTCTCTTCCTCTCTTTATCACTGGTCCAAAGTAAACATTTCAGACAGAAGTTATCTCTGCCTCCTTGTCCCTGCCATTGGACTGTACATTTCTCTCAGCTGTAAGTGTGTGTACGTGCGTGCTCTCTTGCCTTTTACGTTCTGCAGTACGCCTCTTTCCCTTTCCTTATTTCTGTCTATTTTCCATGTCTGAAAAGAGAAGCTGAAATCTGCACCCCTCACCCCTCCTCCTCTCTGATTTCTCAGATGGTTTTTCCAGGCCCTCTCTTACCCACGCTCAGGTAACCTGGCGGTGGCCAACGGAGTCGCCATGACGCTAGCATTCTTCCTGGTGCGGATCGCCGTGATTCCCTCCTACTACTCCAAGGTAGCAGCCACCTTCGGGACGCCCGCCTTCGTCCGGCTGGGGCTCGGCCCGCAGGTGGCCTGGATCCTCTCCAGTGTCAGCCTGGACGTCCTCAACCTCATCTGGATGTACAGAATCTCCAGGGGCTTGTGCAAGGTCCTGGGGCAGGCGCTGGGGAAAGCCAAGGACTGCTGCTCGGAGGAGCAGAACCACGTCCCCAAATCTCACGACAACAGCCACTCAGACTGAGGGCCGGGAGGGGCCAGCCAGGCACTTCCTGTCTGTTTCTGCTGAGATGGGAAGTGATCACTGGGGCACGTCCTGTCTGTTTCTGCTGAGATGGGAAGTGATTACTGGGGCACTTCCTGTCTGTTTCTACTGAGATGGGAAGTGATCACTGGGGCACTTCCTGTCTGTATTATGATCTGTTCTTCTAACCACTGTGGATGGAGATGATGGGAGATATCATCATGTGCTGCACACCAGCCTTCTTTTTAGCCGTACCAGCCAAAGGCCAAATCAATTCAGACTGATAGTGATTTTGCTCCAAGCCTAATCAACACCTTCACTCAATACCTTCTACTCAACACCTTCTACTCAACACTTTCACTCAATACCTTTTACTCAACACCTTCACTCGACATGTTCACTCAACACTTTTACTCGACACCTTTCACGCAAAACCTTCACTCAAGACCCTCATCCACACACTGCCTGCTTATTCACTCCCCTATCAGATCTCCCCTGAGAAGAACGACGCTGGAGAGAGATTCCTGCTGCTTACAGAAGGACCTCAGCCACTCAGTACGCTACTTCAGAGACTCCTGAGTGTCTTTTGTACAGATGCCTTGACCCCTGCATGTGAAAAGCTCCTTGTGTCTGCCAATCACACACGTACAGCACAACCAGCCCACCTCTGCCCAGACCCCCGGCCCCACAGCACGCCTGAGCCATGGGAAAGAAAAATCAGTGAACTCCAGAGACGTGGAAAAATGTGATACTTTGCAGCCCATTTCATAAGAATAGCAGGGATGGAGGGGTGTACTTCATACCTTACAGTATTTGGGGGTTTTTTTGTTGCATTGATTCACAAAAGGAAAAAGGCACAGTAACTGCCTCTGGATGTGTGAATGTACCTGCTCTTCTGCATATCTGCAACCTTTCAGAATCGCTTCTGATGACGAGGCTCTTGATGGGTTTTTCATACGTTCCTTACAATTAGAAGCTTGATATTTCCACCAGAAATACACAGTCAGATGTGGTTGTACCCAACAGAAGAAAAGAAAAATAGAATATTTGTCTTTGGTGTTAGTTTTCAGCTGCAGGAAAGTGGAAGGTCCCACTCATGTAATAGGAACAGGTCAGGGGCGATTGAAGGTCCCACTCATTTAATAGGAACAGGTCAGAGGAGATTGAAGGTCCCACTCATGTAATAGGAATGGGTCAGAGGAGATTGAAGGTCCCACTCATGTAATAGGAACAGGTCAGGGTAGATTGAAGGTCCCACTCATGTAATAGGAACAGGTCAGAGGAGATTGAAGGTCCCACTCATTTAATAGGAACAGGTCAGGGTAGATTGAAGGTCCCACTCATGTAATAGGAATGGGTCAGAGGAGATTGAAGGTCCCACTCATGTAATAGGAACAGGTCAGAGGAGATTGAAGGTCCCACTCATGTAATAGGAACAGGTCAGAGGAGATTGAAGGAGAATAACATTGACCTGCTATGGTGAATTACCCTTAACATCTTTTCAGGAAAGTTAGTTTAACCCACCCCCCTTCCAAAAAAAGTGATGTTGGAGTTTTGAACATCACAAGCCTTCCTGGATCTGAAGTGGATTTGCCATGGGGAGCAGTGTGATCATACATATATTTTATTGTCATATTTCTTGTTTGCTTCTAATTAATGGTACGAAACATGGGCGTTGTTACGAATGTTTGGTTACTCTGTTTTGGTCATTACGAATGATTGGTTACTCGGTTTTAGTCTTGTTTACTTGATGCCGTTCAGATGAATAAATTACTGATCATCATGTCCAGTATTCAGCAGAACATGGATGTCTGATGACCGGGAAATTTCCAGAGCGGCTTTTACCTTACATTATGGGCATTTACCAGACGCTCTTAATCCAGAGCAACGTACACACAGAGTGAATTTGGAGAATCAGCAGGATTTTCCTTTGGCCATTATTCCTATGGGCTGACCCTCTAAACCCTGACCTGCCAGTGGTCTTGTGCCTTGACACGAATAGGAGCTTGAATGCATGCAAGCAGAGATTAAAATGTATTTTATAAACAGGTGATATTGTCGTGGTTAACAGTTTGTACGGTTTACTGTTTTCTAAGTATGTAGTAAAGGACTGCCAGTATTGTCTTTTTGAAGATTTTGAATGCTCATTTTTTGCCAGTAAGTCAAAAAGAAAACGATTGAAACATGCTATGAGCAGCTACACCTAAACTCGAGGGAAGTCACCAAAGCAAATTTCTTTGGGAATTGAATGCTTGAGTTAGTAGTTTTACTCCGGACAGTTCACGAGAGTTCAAGAAAGTTTTCTGAAAAGCTAATCATTTTCTCTACTGCTGAAACTAAGGTGAAGACACATGGTTCACAAAATCAGCTCAGTTTTTAATGAGTGAAAGACAAAACCCCAGTCAGTTCTTGTAGAAATATTATTATAGGATTCAGAAGTGTCAAACTCTATGCCTGAAGGGCAATATGGAGAACTGTATGTGGGTCTTTGCTTCAGTATCTGCTCTTCATTTCCCACTCAGAATACCCAATTGCATGTCTGGTTTGGCATTTATTTGTTTATGAATTTTGATTAAAAACAATTGTCTTGAAATATAAATAACTTATCCCGTATTTTGTGTGAGTAGAGCATAAATTATATATAATGAAATAATTTGACCAATTAAGCCAGTGTACATACTGAAAGTCCAGTAAAAATATAACATAACATAAGCCCTAAAGGAGCTGAGTTTGACACTTTTGTCATACTGTATGAGAGCCTGTGTCCCTGACTGAGCTCAAATCCAGACTGCTCATGGACCAGATGTACTAGTCATAGTCAAAATGGTGGCCTGAATGCTGATTATAAAAAAGTTTTTAAGGGGTACGTCTATTATTATCATTGATGTATATGGTTTATCCTGAATTTGTATAAGAAATATGTCAAATGACAGCAACATTCTCAGTATTTATTCCATTCTAACAGTTTATGTATTAGTCCACTAGGGACCAAAATGTAAAAGTCACTCAATTACAGGTGACTTTGTACTTAATGTTTTGCTGCATGCATAAAAACTGGAAAGGAAAAAGGACATTCTTTTCAGTACAGATCTAAAGCAATATGGCACAGGAATTTAGTTTCAAAGCCACATATTGAAAAGTAATGCTATGTGTACAAATGCATTGTATGTGCACTTCTTTTAGTTAGAAAAAAACATACATATTTTTTTGTGTATGTTTAATGGGTACGGTGGTGCCCAGATGCATGAAAACCCTATGATATTTCAGTGTTGTGGCATGTCTGTTATTTCACAGGAGAGGGAAGGATGTTTGGCTTCTACATGTGAGCTGTTCTAAAGCCAGGAGGGGTGCCCTGGATAAACATGATAAGCAGTGCTGTTTGTGTTTGAGGTTTTGCTAGTGAAAGGGAAACTTAAAGCTTTGCCTGGGCGTTGTGAATTCTCACATATCTTCACTGTTCTACACAGGTCATCATAACTGAAATTAATGCTATAATAAGATGAATATTAGGTGCCATATGTGAGCTGGAGAAAAATATATACAGTATGTCTGATATCAAGTTTCCCCAGGACATCCCTCGAATAGAAATCAATAGGTTCCCTTTGATTAGATTTTTGATGTATTTATCAAGTTCCTTTATTCATTGTACTGTATGTGAAAGGAACACCATGACTTACTCAGTCCCAAAACAAAATCATACCGACTGTTGCAAACATCTACTAACACTTTACCGGTAGAAATCAAAGGGGAGACTTACTTGAAAGTACTGTGACTTGTTACATTCAAAGACAGAGTTTTGTATTAAAGTGTGATACAAGCCAGGATAAGAACAATTTCATCATCTACTCTTTTTGACAGGTTTGTCTAATCGAACATCTGTCAGGGCTGTTATATTTCCATTGCAATGTCTGAAACTTTTTTTTAGTTTCTATGTGAATGACATTTTTTTAGCCTACACTCTCTTTTTTCTAGCCTGCATTTTTATAAAACATCTCTAAACCCACATGTTGGTTTTCTGAGGTGATTTTTGGTGTGTCTTGTCACTGAAAACAGGTGTAGCTGTCAGCTTTTCCTACTGCATAGCGCATATGTGCCCCCACAGGAGTCCACGTGTTCCATGCCCTCTTCCAGCTGTCCAATTTCAGAATATGATTCAAACAGTATATTTTAACATATATTTTCACATGAAACAACCAAATAAGTATTTATGATATTTTAAGTAGTTATTTACTTAAAATATTAAATTAAAATATAAGATTTCTTGAGGTCATAAAATTAACTCCCACTACATGAGTTTCAGGCAACTATAGTCATGTTTAGTCTCATGTTTAAGGGCGGTCTTTTCTAAATTACTGCTTTTTACTGATTTCTCCCCAATATTGAACATTTGTCTGCGACGGCAATGTCGCAGCAAAGTTCATGGTGTTCGTAGGTAGTAATGAACAGATAATACTTGGCATATTAGACAAGGTTCACAAAATTCCTGTTGGTATGAGCAGAGCGGTGGGGAAGTGTAAACACTGAATGTGTTCATTTAGGGCTTTTTAGCGTAGAGAAGTATGGGGAGTGACTGGACTAATGTGTCCTGACTGCTTCCAGCTTTCTGAATCTCTGTGGTGCTGTGCGTTGCAGTCTAGAGGCTGGGAGAGTGACTCTGTCCAAAGTGTCTTTTTACCAAACATGGTCACAGAAGTAAAGGCCAAACAAAATCCCCTTGTACCCTCCCTCAATCATATATTTCGACATGGAGAACGATTTGTTAACATGTGATATTCATCGTGATATTCAATGAGAAATGGTCGTGAAGATATTTATCTGACTCAAAATACCATATTTGAGTCATTATTGGCCTATATACCATAGTTTCCTTCCAATTAGTATTTCATGGTACACAGAATACAGTTTATTTCTTTATTTTTAATAAAATGTAGACATTATGAAGGACGTTTTCCCCAAAATAGCCCCGTATTGCCATCACAGAACATTTTTGTTGTGTTCAGCAACTGTACTTTTTAAATTTTATTTTTCACTCACATGAAAGACAATAGTCTTCTTGGTCATACTTAATAAAAGCCAGTAAGCCCATATGGGAGACAACTGTTCCAATAACTACTTGTGTAACTTTGTAGTACATAAGGCTGCTGATTAGTCTTTTCAGATTTAATGAAAAACATTAGTAGAAAGACACCGTCCACTTTCCAGCCTTTCGCTTTCCATCTAAGACATCTGCTAAACTATAAAAGGAAGAATTTATGAACTTTTTTCCTTATGGAATGAGCCCAACCTTCTTTAATAGCCTATTTATTTTACAAAGTATATAAACACAGACATGGGAAATATTGTTGTACAATCACACACAGAGTACAATTTGTGGCAATCAACGTAGTTGCTGCACTGTAAAATAAGGGTTACATGCACACACACTCATACACTCACACATAAAAATACAGACAGGCCCAGACATTCTTCCCAGTCTCGCAGGTTGGGGGAACCTTTTCCATAAATAGCCAAGCAGCTCTGCAAAGAACCAGTGCCCTCATACGATCTCTCTCTCTCTCTCTTTCACTCTCTCTCTCACTCACTCTCACTCTCTCTTTCTCATGCTCTCTCTCTCTCTTTATCTCTGTCTCATGGTCTCTCTTTATCTCTCTTTCTCATGCTCTCTCTTGTTCTCACTCATACTCATGACTCATGATTGTTGTCATGACCTTGCTCCCTCTTTCTTATTCTCTCTGTTTCTCTGTCTCTCTCTCTCTCTCTCTCTCTCTCTGTAGTTACATACTGATCTAGCCTCTCTCTACCTTCAGTTAAACTGAATTGTATGTGTATAGTGTATTTGTGAGCCTGCTCTCTCTGTACCTGTCCCTGTGGGTTCCAGAGCAGTTTCCAGCCTCCATTAGTGCCTGCCACCCCTCAGCCCACAGTAGCTTCCTCCTCACCCTTTCCCAGGTGTCTCTGCTTTCTGTTCCTGTTCGGATTTCACCACTCTCTCTCCGTTTGATTTATGTCTGTGACATCTCTGAAAAAATGTACAGTAACATATCTTGTTATCGTCTCATTAGTAGGACACACAGCCCAAAGGACTATCGGTATTGATAACGAGTTCCCTCGGAAAGATGAATGTATAGAAACCCACTGTCGATTGGTGAGAAAAGAAAAGCGCCCCGCTTACATTTGTGATTTGTGATTTGGATTTCACCACACTCTCTCCGTTTGATTTATGTCTGTGACATCTCTGAAGCCAAGGTAGGAGTATCCTTTTTTTAAATCGTAAAAATTGAAGACGCTTTATAGCATCAAGTGATACCCCTTCAGTTGGATATATTATTTTAATCCCACAAATGGAATAATTTGTCCTTTTAAAGCTCCTGAGACTTTTTTCAGTTGGACTGAAATACCATCCTTCTGTACATAAGCGCCTTTTTAGCATGGCTGTCTATCCGCTCTCTTCCTCCTTCATAAATCAAGCCAGTTAATAAGGTTAACCGTTTGCAAACACACCTCAGCTGTGCCAGCAACAAAGAACGGAACTCACACACAGAAAGATGAAGCCTACGGGCTGCACAACCACCCCACATCTCTTCTTTTCACTGGGCATGCAACTGCTTAATATTCTACTACTGTATTATTTATTATTTTATTATCATATGGATTATTACAATGAAGGCCGAATACCTCAACACAGACAAATATTATTAATGTTGCAATTTGCCTGCACCCAGAGTAGAAAGTTTGAGTAAGTTTGATGGCATAAACAAGGCATCACAAACCAGTGGCCATTATCTTCCACAGTCTGTGGAGAGAGTTTTAGTTAATCTAAAAGTTTTAAAACACATCCATTAATTCACATCGGGGAGAAACTATAATCAGGCAGCCAGCGTATGCAGAGCTTGAGTAATTAGAAGCTGTGTAATCACTGGAAAAGTACGTCATAATTTTCACTAAGTGCAGAAAGTTATTCAGAGCTTTAAAGTTAACTGAATTAACACTGCAGAGAAACCACACACTTTCAGACCTTACTTGTACTGTATCAGCCAACAGAGCATCAGAGATTCCTCACTGTTAAACCCATGAATATTTTAGAAACCTCTGTGTTTCAGGATAATTTACATCCTTACACCGTTAACTTCACATCATTATCATCTTTGAAACGTCCATTTTCACTCTGCCGATCCGATATTGATGCAAACTGATTTTTTGCAGAACAAGAAAGTAACACATTTGATCATTGGCAAAAAATATACAATTTGCACAGAATGGAATGAGCAATTCCACAACACCCAGGAGCATTTCTGCTGCTGTTGTCACCCAAATAGGGCCCTGAGTATCTGAGAATGTGTAGCTTCAAAGGACGCACTGCAGTAGAGAAAATGGGTTTCTTATACTGTATATATTCTTGTTGGCCCTGGGATTTTAAACTGGGAGGATTGGTAGGAGGAGGAAGCTGGGAGGATGGGTTGGGTCACCTCTGATGGCATGAGCCTTATGCTGGACAGGGAGTGTCAAAGAATGAGGTTTTGTTGTCAACCAATTATCTTCTTTGCCTGTTTACAATTCTTGACAGTTTGTTTTTGTTTTTGACACGTGAACTGCTATACCACACTGACATGTTGAAGGAGAGGATGCCCTTTAGACTTATGCTGGCTAACTCTGAAACTCTTAAATTTAAAATTTTAAAAAGGCCCTTTCTGGTTTGAAAAAATATGTTCTCAGTAGAACCCAATGATGGATCAGATATTTAAAACATTCCATAGTCTCCACAGACTGGTTATGTAAGTCACGCATTGTATAGCAGTGATTAGCGCCTCAGTTTTTCTCACATCCATTTCTTGACACCATTTCTGGAGTGCATTAGCCTGGTCACAGTAAACTGCTTGCTCGTCTGGTTGGTAATTTTTATCGTCAATCAATCAAAGCTACATTATCATAATATATTATAAATGTCCAGTAACAAATCTTGTTATCATCTCATTAGTAGGACACACAGCCCGACTAATATAAGAAGTTCCCTTGGAAAGACTAATGTATAGAAACCCATAGTCGATTGGTGAGAAAAAAAAGAGCTCTGTTTGCATTTGTGTTCAGGAGATGTTGTAGAAGATACAGTATCTGCATTGTCTAAAATGTTATAGTGCAATCAATAAAAAAAGAACATGCACCAGAGACTTTGGTTTTTGGTGACTGGCTACTAGCTATCAAAATGACTCACCAAGGCAGTCGAGGTGATTTGACTCAGTCACCAGTTATCAGTTACTGTGGTCATTGTTTCCACTTCAGTTAAAACAGGCCCTTACAGAGTACCTCTAATGCTGAGTTTTTTTAAACATTATAATTTAACCCCTTCAAAACTAAAATACGTTCCAGGTTTGTGAGAAATGTTTACAAATTTTAAGTGTATGGCCTCCCTACCACATTTATCTTAAACTAATCTTCAAAGTTTTTCTTTATAAAACCATCCATTGTATTTGAGATCAATAGAATGAAAAAAGGCTAGATTCCCCACGGGCAGATTCTCATTGAAACGTGGTTTAAGGTCCAGCCAGTTGTAGCACTTGGCTGTGCCTCCAGCATGCCCAAATAAAGCCTTCACATTCCATTGGGCTTTTCTCTCTCCCCCAGTAAGCGCATTCACGCAAAGGTCTTGTAAACATCTTTCCTTCACTTTCTCGCTCTTTCTCAAGTCCTCTCCTTGAATTAGTGCTTTAATTCTACCTCTCAACCAGTAGTTGTCACTACAGTAATATTTCTGTGTATTTTCTTTTTATAAAACAAAATTATATATTCATATCAAATCTGCCATTACATGAATGTGTGTGTGCTGATAGTTTGGTGGTTGGTTGTATGTTCTTTGTCAAGCTGAAATCTTTGACTTTCTTCATGTATGCGACTATCCATTCTATATCAATGTGTGTAGAAATCCATCCTGTTAGGATGATTCCAAAGGTCTAAGTACAACACATAAGATTATTTTGGGGTGATACATAAATGCCATTTCAGTAATACTCCTTTCATGTTAAATATTACAACAAGCATGATTGTACCTTAGTGAACAGAACATATTTTAAAAAATGATAAAGTACACAAACATAGCCCCACTTAGATGCACATTCTGATAATGGGCCAACCACTGCTAGTTATTTTTAAATTAGAGCTAGAATTTTTTTCAAAATGTTTAATTAGATCTCCATTTGCTCATAGAGCTCTAATATGGTTTATGTGCATTTAATGGAAACGTGCACTATTTTGTTAATCATTAAATATGTATTATTATTATTATTATTATTATTATTTTATTTTTTAAATTATTTTTGTATTATTTTTTAAAAAATTTATTATTATTATTATTATTATTATTATTATTATTGTTGTTGTTGTTGTTGTTGTTGTTGTTGTTGTTATACAAAATGTCTGAAATGTTTAGCTCCTCTATGATTATATTTCCTGGGAATTGCACTTGTGGAAGTTTTACTTGCCTTTTTAAGAAGATGCCGGGGACCCATATTCCTGTTTTCCCATCCTGGCTACATTCTTGGCAAATCCCATTAGGGACGGCAAAACATCCTAATAAAATGTGATTGACTTGTTCATGTAATTTTGTTCAGGTTTTAAGAAAGCCCTATTTAGGCCTGAGAACAATTCACTCAGACCTAATTCTGTTTCTTTTACAGAACATTTACCATTGAAGGACCTCCAAAAACTTTTTTTCAGAGTCATACAATGACTTTGACTTTGATAATTATATTTTAGGTCTGAGTATATGCCAGAGGTACTTTAAATGGGTTTGTTTTAAGGGTTTCATTTTAGTAACATGATTGTGAGTGACAGGTGACATAAAATGTCTGTTCTTATGATGACTCATTAATAAACAGTGCTGCCGAGTACTGCTCAGACGGGGACCCAGCGAGTGACACTCGAGGGAACTGGGGCACAGGCACCTGTAAAAAGTACTGTGCCCCCTACTGGCCCATTCCAGTCCCGTTCCCTTCCACGTGCAGCAGCAGCGCGCAGGAGTAAAGGAGGAAACCCACCTCACTGCTGCTGGTCTGGCAGGTGAGGCTCCGCCCACAAACATGACCGGTCATCGAGGTAGAGGGCTCGGGATCAGGTCGGTGCCTCCACCAGTCCATTTTATCACAGATAACTACATACAGATACAATTTCACTGAAATTATATAAAAGAGAGACGTTACAATAAATGATTTTTGAACAAATTAGCAAATATTAAATAGGCCATTACCTGTAGCCATAATTAAAGTGCTAGACCCGGAATCCAAATAATTATACATTGAATAGATTATGAAATTACACTTTATTGCTTGAGCTAAAACTAAAATAACACAAATTCACAATAGTCATGTCCACATGCATGAAAGAAACGCCGCCACATTAAGTATTATATAACTGTTGTTCTTGCTTTTGATTATGCATATCCACTACTTTTAAGCTTTAAACGTAAAAACCTGCACCTAAAATTGGAAAAACTGACACGAGTCGAACCTAATGCCATCTCGGTGACATCACTGAGATGAAGAGGGATCGCCGTGATTGGACAGTGACCCAAGCCAATCACGGTCTGCTCTACGAAGGCACAGATGGGAAGAGTTTAAAAAAGATTGAGTAAAGTTCTGTGAAGTGGTCCAGCGTGTTCATATGGGAGTAAAGAAATAGGAACAGATATAACCAGAAAACTATTTATGTTATCATCATTACAGTACAGTTTTGCCTACTGGACATATAATTAGCTTTCAAATCATTTTTATTTTTATTCCATTTACTTTTAACTGTTTTAATCATCTTCAATTAGATTACTAAAATCGGCTGCGAAATTACAAAAGACACGATGTCAACACATTTCAGCAAAGGACCAACTTTCGGACTGTCAGCTGAAGTCAAGAGTAAGGTAGGTTGGGTGCAGACATACTGCAATTTAAACGTACATGCATTTTTTCATCATACCCAATGCTCAATTGAGGGAAAAGCACATCATTTATCTCAAAGCACGATAGCGCACTCTCAAAATAATCGTATTATTTGCTAGTGCTACATTAGAAAAGGTGCGTGACGATTGAAACGGTTTTGTTCTTGTTCCCGCATAATACGATTCATATAGCCTTTGACGTTTCTCCTGTTTTTATTATATCTGCAGTGTTTTATGTACTATTTTATCCTGGCGTTGCACATGACTGGGCAATCGTAGATGGTACACACAGAACTATGAAACGCGCCTCAATACTGTGACGGGGACAGGTCACCAATTTCATGTGCATCTTGCTAGAGGCACTGGCTCAGATTTTTATATTGCACAGTTCTAAATATGAGCTTGCATACATACTTTTTCAATGCTTTTTACACCGTAGAATTCAACCTCTACATTCCTGGTAATATATGTATGATCAGTATTGTATTTCACCCAAATACACGATCAAGACTGGTTTCTGTGAAATACATTGGTTTAAAATATAGCTTTTCTTTCATTTTTCCTCTCAATAATGACACAAACAATTGATAATTGTTTGAATACTGACAATGAGCGATAGACCTGTCTCCAGTTTCTTCACAGATCTGTCAAGCTATTAAGATTTCTGTTAGATTAACACCCATTTCTTCTCCAGTGTTTTTGAAATAACACTTAACAAATTCACACATATAGCACATGTACTGATTCCCAAAATGCAGAGTAGGATTTAGGCTGTTATATTAATTTCATAACATTGTTGTAACTCTTATCTGTTTAAAGTATTGTTTCACTTTGCCAGCGCTTTGCGTTTTGCAAAGCAGGGTTTTAATGACTGTCCTCAGCACCTACAACATGTAGCAGCACTAGAGCACTGTGCAAAGTAAATATTTACAGTTATCCCATGTCATCAGACAGCAGCCCTGTTGTCTGATGACAGCAGACAACAGCTGTCATCAAACTCTTGGTAGACGGGCCTTTTCCTCTGGTCATTTAAACAATGCATGTCAATGTGAACCTATGTATGCACCTATGTATTATAACAGACCCACACTGTATTGGCATTATAGAGAGGTTTCTTGTGATCGGATGTCTCTACATATACTAGTGTTCTTGTATGCACAAGAAAACTAACACAAGGTAAACAGTTTATTTTGGGTCAATGTGAAGTCTGTTGCTGCCCTCTGTCTCTCTCTCGGTCTCTCTCAACAAAAATGTCAATGCCGGTAAGGCAGGCTATCTTGAGGCTCAAAAATATAAATCAAATATATAATATAAATTGAAATTGGCTGTGTCAAATCAACTGTTTGGTGCATCGTTAAGAAGCAAGAATGCACTGGTGAGCTCAGCAATAGAAAATAACATACTGCTTATTATCCAAAGCATACCGCCTCTTCTGGGAAACATGGCTGCCACTGAAACTGGCTCACTCGTGTTTATCGATGACGTGACTGCTGACAGCAGCAGCAGGATTCTGAAGTGTTCCGATTATGCTGTAATCCAACCAAACGCCTCAAAATCCGCTGGAGGGTGCTTCACCTTGCAGTAGGACAATTACAAGAATGTTTTTAACTGGCCAAGTGAATCACCCAACCTCAGTTTAAATGAACATGTATTTCATTTCCTGAAGACAAGACTGAAGCCAGAATGCCCAGGAAAAAAAACAAAACAGTAACTAAAGTACAGGCCTGGCAGAGCATCATCAGGGAGGATACCCAGCACCTGGAGGTGTTGCAGACTTAAGGCAGTCATCAAATGCAAAGTACTTACAACCATATACTCAGTTGTTGACTTTATTGAAGATTATGTTAATTTGTCCAATTACTAATTTGTACAATTCCCCTTAAAATTGGGAGATTCCTACAAGGATACCCTCAAAATAAAGCTGGTTGTCTGCACTTTAACCTTGTATTCATTTCAATGTTCATAATTTATTTTCAAGCTGCAAAATTAGCACTAGTTAAAGAATCATATTTTAGATATTGTAGTTAGTGGGTGCATTTCCCATGAGTCTCTGAGTAGACTGTATGTGGAGACTGTGGGGCCAGATAAGATGTCCAGAGAGTGATGCTTCACACGGGCAGCCAGGTGCTTCTGCTCCCTAACCTCCTTTTATGGAGCGTTTGCTCATTGTCAAGGGTTTTCAGAGGATGACCCTCAGCTAACTGTCTGAAGTAGGCGGGACATCACATCATTTATTTTGGCTATGGAAGCAGAATAGTGTTTGTTTGGAGTTCACACTGTATATTCTTGGAAAAATAATGTATGGACGAACACAGAGAAGCTAAATGGATCACAGATGCTCTTGTCCTCTTTTCTTCTGTATCCTCTATCTGATCTCTCAGAACTATGTGTCTAGCTCAAGGCAGTATACTTTTTTTAAACTGCTGAGATCTTCTTGACTACCAGTTCGTAGAAATATTCTGACCAAAAGAAAAACTGAAAGGCAAACTATAAAACAAAAACAACTCGAGAGTCCCATGTCTGAGTGTCTGATGGCCCTTGGTCTGCCGTACACATGGTTTGCATGGTTGTGTGAGTGTTCAGCCAACTGTAAAAGGGAAGGTTCCGGAAAATCCCACAGAGGAAAAGAGGGAGAGAGCTGTTTCTTCCTAGTTTGGTGTGTTGGACTGGAAGCAACACAAGCCCAGTGCTTTGAAATACCTGTTTGTGTTGGCTCCCCCTCTCTTTCACTCTGTTTAGGAAAGGAATAATTCTTAAAAGGAGAAGGGACCGGGGAGGGTGGAGAAGTAGGCAGCTGTCCCGGAATTTAAAATATGGGGCTGCCTAACCTGCCAACAAGGAAATACAAGGAAATGTAGAATCAGAATGATTCCATGCAGAAATTTCACTTGGTCTATTTCATTGAATTTCTTCTCTCTCTTGTACTTCTACCTTGGGCTTGTAAATGAAGGGATAAGACAGTACACACTAGAGCGCAGAACTGAACATAGAGAGAAAGAGAGGAAAAGGCAACTGGATCAACCGGAGCAGAGATTTAGGGATGAATTCCAGATGGGAGGAATATAGGCAGTTGAGTCCCTGTTCTTTGAATGTTCATGTATACAAACAGTTATGCAGTACTATGGTACAGGAATGTCAGGGCAACCATAACCAATACTGTAGGTAAGTTGATAACCTACATGTTTAGTGTTTTTGTTAGAATTTCTTCAGAGTGGAAGATGATGAACACTGAGAGGATGTAGTCAATTAAAGGATAAACAGTACCACACTCATACACACAGCTGCTGTTGGGTTGCCCACCGGATTTGATTCCCAAGGTGCGCTGAACGAAATCAAGTACTGGTAATTGGAGCAAAGCTCACCTCTACCCAATGAAATAAAGGCATTTGAGTTAGTGTTGTTGACATTCTGAGTTAGCAGACATTTTAATGTTTGTAGGCAATTCAATATCAAAATTTGAATGTAGCAGAGATACTCAGACATGGGACTCTCAAGTTGTTTTGGTTTTATAGTTTGCCTTTCAGTTTTTGCTTTGGTCAGAATATTTCTACAAGAGCAATGATCTTGTCTCAATTGGACACAGAATGTCATTCTTAAAACCCCACACTGAATTCTGACTGCAAGGTGATAGAAGTCTAGAAATGTGGTGAAATAACCCTACACTCCTATTTTGTAACTTTTTTAACCGCTGACTGCTCTTCCCTGCCTCCAGTTGGCTCAGAAGTATGACCCACACAAAGAGGAGGAGCTTCGCCTGTGGATCCAGGAAGTGACAGGACGCAGGATTGGAGACAGTTTCATGGAGAGCCTGAAGGATGGAGTCATCCTTTGCGAGTGAGTAAAAGGGGGTGATGACTGTGGTTTGGTCTGGGTTTTACTCAGTGCAGTTTATCCGGCTAACTCAGTGATGTTACTTCATACTACAAGGCAATGGTCAGCGCAAGGCCTACATTAAATCATCCTGTAGGGGTCAGTCTTCTTTCAAGATGAAAAAGACATTTGAATAAAATAATTATTTTAATAACATAGGCTCAATATCATTGAATTTATTTTCTTTGTTTATTATATACAATTACTTAAACTAAAAACAAATAACTGCAGTAAAGAACTGAAACATACTTGGAATGGTTAAAGTCTGTGAAGTCTTTAGCTTCGATTACCTGTCTGTCAATGTTAAAAACACATTTTGTCACAAAAGGCTGCAATGAAAGTCAGTAATGCCAGCAACCCAAGCCACTATGTTGCTGTTGTTTCCAGAAGCGGTAGCATCCAAACTGCCTCAAATAAATGACCTGCTGGCTAATGAGAGCCTGTGTGCCCGCACTGTTTTCTTGCCTGCTGTCTAGGCTGATCAACACACTGCAGCCAGGGTCGGTGAAAAAGATAAACAACTCCACACAGAACTGGCACCAGGTAATTGGAGCTAACAGGGTGGCTGAAATATGCTACTGAAGTCTACGGAGGGAGTACTTGTGCTGAATACATGTGCAGGATAGCTAGAGGTGGTTAATTGCAGCAATTCATAATCACAGTAATGCTGTTTGTCATGGAAGACATATACATAAGTACACACATTTTTACATATACACTACACACGCACACATGTATGCACACATGAAGGCCTACACACACACACACACACACACACACACAGCCTGTGTGTATATTGCATCTGTGCCAAACAGCATGAATCTGAATTTTCCTGCGGCTGGGAATGAAGTGTGCACTGATTTAAAATAATGTGTTTACATTCCACGTCTCTACTAGGCTGTTAAATGAAGTTAATATCTGTGTCTTGCTTCTGTATGGAAGGACCTTGGCAGCACCATTCCTCTGAGACTGGTGGACTTTTTCTGGGGACAAATGCAAATATGTTACCCTAGTGGAAGTAACATATGATAAAATGATAGATAAAGAAAATGCAATAATAAAATAACAATAATAGTAGTATATTAGGGCTGGATTATAGCAATACAAAGCTGTGTATCAGGTACAGGCACAAAGGACATATGGCAGTCCAACCAGGAGTTATAGCCTGGAAATAGTCCGATGATGCGCTTATATTCTAAATGGATAGTACCAAAGGTGACTCTTTCAAGAATACATGGACTTGAAACAAACTATTTTATTAAATTACATTTTTGGTTCATGTTGGTGTTATTGAATTGATCGTCATTTTTCCGGTGTCCCTCTTCATCTTCATTCACTATTCAGCTGGAAAATATTGGAAATTTTGTCAGAGGCATCACAGATTATGGCCTGAAGCCTCACGACATCTTTGAAGCCAACGACCTGTTTGAGAATGTCAACCACACCCAGGTGCAGAGCACCCTGATTGCTCTGGCTGGAGTGGTAAGTACAGCACACATCTGTACCATCCCTACATTGTATGATAACTACTGGGGAGAACACTACTGGGGAGTATACTTAAAATACCCAATTGCCATTTAAATATACACAGATTATATAACAAGACCATTACCCC